>NC_057806.1:364311885-364398319 GCF_018294505.1 Triticum aestivum | reverse complement strand
GTGGGCCCCCTGTTGCTCCACCAACGTACTCCTTCCTCCTATATATACCTACGTACCCCCAAACGATCAGATACGGAGCCAAAACCCTAATTCCACTGCCGTAACTTTCTGTATCCACGAGATCCCATCTTGGGGCCTGTTCCAGAGCTCCGTCGGAGGGGGCATCGATCACGGAGGGCTTCTACGTCAACACCATAGCCTCTCCGATGAAGTGTGAGTAGTTTACCTTAGACCTTCGGGTCCATAGTTATTAGCTAGATGGCTTCTTCTCTCTTTTTGGATATCAATACAATGTTCTCCCCCTCTCTTGTGGAGATCTATTCAGTGTAATCTTCTTTTGCGGTGTGTTTATTGAGACCGATGAATTGCGGGTTTATGATCAAGTTTATCTATGAACAATATTTGAATCTTCTCTGAATTCTTTTATGTATGATTGGTTATCTTTGCAAGTCTCTTCAAATTATCAATTTGGTTCGCCTACTAGATTGATCTTTCTTGCAATGGGAGAAGTGCTTAGCTTTGGGTTCAATCTTGCGGTGTCCTTTCCCAGTGACAGTAGGGGCAGCAAGGCACGTATTGTATTGTTGCCATCGAGGATAACAACATGGGGTTTTTATCATATTGCATGAATTTATCCCTCTACATCATGTCATCTTGCTTAAGGCGTTACTCTATTTTCATGAACTTAATACTCTAGATGCATGCTGGATAGCTGTCATTGTGTGGAGTAATAGTAGTAGATGCAGGCAGGAGTCGGTCTACTTGTCTCGGACGTGATGCCTATATACATGATCATACCTAGATATTCTCATAACTATGCTCAATTCTGTCAATTGCTCAACAGTAATTTGTTCACCCACCGTAAAATACTTATGCTCTTGAGAGAAGCCACTAGTGAAACCTATGGCCCCCGGATCTATCTTCATCATATTAATCTTCCAATAGTTAGTTATTTTCATTGCCTTTTATTTTACTTTCCATCTTTATCATTAAAATACCAAAAATATTATCTTATCATATCTATCAGATCTCACTCTCGTAAGTGACCGTGTAGGGATTGACAACCCCTTATCGCGTTGGTTGCGAGGATTTATTTGTTTTGTGTAGGTGCGAGGGACTCGCGCGTAGAATCCTACTGGATTGATACCTTGGTTATCAAAAACTGAGGGAAATACTTATGCTACTCTGCTGCATCACCCTTTCCTCTTCAAGGGAAAACCAACGCAAGTGCTCAAGAGGTGGCAAGGGCCGAACTCAGTTCGACCCTCAGCCGGACTCAGTTCCCGAGACCAAGGCTGCTCCAGAATTCAGCACGCGACCTCCTCCGGAAGAAGGGAGGATGCCCGTTCCCCCGGTGACCCCTGTCCAACTAGGGACACAGGATAATCTCCTGGAAGCGTTGTGAAGCGCTTCCATTGTGGATGAGCACCGTGTCCTTACGGGCACAGTAATTGAAATGGTTCGGTCCGCCAAGAGTGGACTAACCGAAGCCTGTAGCAACCTATTAAAAGATTTTGAGGTAAGCAGCGCTAAAAAGGAGAAAATCCCCATATAGACAGTAGCCCCTAAGACACTGTCCGGTTTTCGAAAAGAAAAACCGGATAGAGGATCAACCTCCTATTGCAGGAAACTAACTAAATATGTCTAACATGTATGCATATGCGTTGCTGTTGGCCACGGCCTCGCATACTGCCGAAGTCTCTGGACTAAAGCAGAAACTGGCGGAGGCCGAGGTGGAGCTGGGCCAGGTGAAGAGGCAGCTCCAGGAAAGACAAGGTAAGTAATAACCTATTATCGATTCGAAAAAGGAAAAAGGGGGAAATGATATGCAATCATTCGAATACCATGATGTGAACAGAGGCGACGACCGAGGTCAAGGCCCTGAAAGCGGCCCTGGTTGAAGCCGAGGGGAGGGCTGTCAAGGAGCAGGCCGCCCGTAAGAGGCTCAAGGCTCGGGTCAATGAAGTTCAATAGGAGCTCCTGGACGCGGTGAAAAAGTGCCAGACCTTGGAGCACAATGTGTCGGCTCAAGAGGCCGAACTTACCGAGGCTCGTAAGAGTGTGGAGGTGGCCTGGATTGAAGCCCAGGGTGCCCTTCATGAGATCCAGGAGGCCAGGAAGATAGCGGCCGGTAAGGCATTCAATATGCAAAGCAGGAGTGTGAAGAGGAAATTTCTTTTACTAACCCGGATTTGGAGTTCTCCAGGGGCTTTTGCTGACCTGCCACGCAGTGTGACCAGCGCTGTGGAGTTCTTCCGAGCCGAAGAAGGGAGCTCCGCGGAGAAGCTATTCTGGTCGCAATATTACGCGCCAGAGTATCCGGTGCCTTCAGCGATCAGCTGAAATAGCTGGTCGAGCTGCACATGGTGGCCGAACTGGCCATGAAGGATATAATAGTCCGGCTGTGGCCAGACGAAGCTATTCCCAGCAGCTACTTCGGCCTCGTGAAGAAGCTGGTGGATGCATGTCCTCGACTGGATGTCATCAAGCGGTTCATCTGCATCAAGGGCGCGCGTCTAGCCTTCTCTTATTGCAAGGTCTGGTGGGCGAAGCTGGACGCTATCAAGCTAGCGACCGGGGGGCCACCGGAGGGCAAGGAGTACCGCACACCTGAGCGATACTTCGGCGATGTCTTAGAGGGGTCCCGCATTGTTGCTGATCATTGTGGGAAGGAAACCATCTTTGAATGAATGTATTCAAGCTCCCTCACTTAGCCTTGTATGATGAAACAAAAAATGTTTATGCAATATAATGCTTGTTATGTTTTTAAAGTTTTACTTCCTGTGCGGCCGTGTTGTATGAAATCTAAGGGTTAACCAGTCATTGGCTTTTGCCCCCATGTAGGTAGTATGGGGGTGTTCGGGATGGAATCTAAACAATCTTGATCCAATTAGATGGTCCTTGAAGGAGTTGTTTAGCGCAACGAACCAGGCAACCAGACTATGCGGCTAGAACACCCTCACTTAGCCATAGGAGTGCGACAATAAAAACATGGGCGCAACCCCTAGTATCTGAACTAGAGGGCTATAAGAGTATGATCGGGAAGTACCAATCCTTCGCATAATGCGGAAGAAATCTCCAACGATTTGCAACCTTCGAACAGCTGACCGGCTCTCGCTGCATCATGATAGTCAGTTTTTGGCTTTCTCTACTGAGGTTCTCCTTTGGATAAACCAAGGCACAATCGCAGTAGTTCTCGCTTTACTACCTTAGCCGATGTAGTGGAACGTATGGTAGCAAGCACAGGAGCCGGGCAACCCAACTATTGAACAAAGACATGATTTGAAGCCAATGTATACAATGCTAAATTCGGGGTGCCGAACTATACTTATAAAAAGTGTTCGGACTTTTGTCGCCGCAATCTGGGGTGCTATGAAGCCCCTAGCAAGCATCGAGCATACCAAAGTGTACAGGTTCTACCTGATAGGATTATCCACAGGGGAGCTGAAAAGGAAAAAAAGGAAAGAAAACAGAAAAGGTACAAAAATGTTGGAGTCCTACAGCTCCAGCCGCAAACTGTTCTCATTGTAATCTAATTAGTATGTCAAGGCACATTGATACAGGTAGTGCGATAAGCAACATGCTATTTGACATGCCGAAACCAAGGGAGAGCTGCATGTGGGTCCTGAAAAACAGGGTAAGGTATCATTAATGAAATCACCTAAAAAGTCCCCCATATGTCTGCGTTTCTCGCCGTCTTGGTGAGTTTATCCTTCAAGAGGACCGATGACCAGGCCATCCGATGGTGCCTGTGAGATGAGAGGTGAAAAGGGAAACAAGTAAAAATGAAAGTATATGTGTATCCGACGTCGGTTGAGCTGTACTACGGACCACAAGCTAGCTATGCCTCCGTCGATGCCCATGGGATTTTGAGTGCGTAATTATGTACGCGCAGCACGAATGCCACCACTTGATCGAAACTGCAACGGAGGCCGGCTTGCTAGCCGAGCTCCTGACGATCTGGGCTCTCCTGCTGCAGAGTAGATCAGACCCTCTTAACAGTGTCCGCGGGCTCGGCAGCCGAATTAAGGTTCTACTTGAGAAGGTCGCTCTGTACTTCTGCTGCTAAGGCAACTGTGAGCTCTTCTGTACGGAGGGAGCATTCCGTATTTCCATTAACCGTTATGACGCCACGTGGACCGGGCATCTTGAGCTTGAGATAAGCATAGTGTGGTACTGCGTTGAATCAAGCGAACGCAGTTCGTCCGGGCAGTGCATGATAGCCGCTGCGAAAGGGGACGATATCGAAGATTAACTCCTCGCTTCAAAAGTTGTCCGGAGATCCGAAGACAACCTCAAGTGTGATTGAGCCCGTACAGCGGGCCTCTACACCTGGTATGACTCCTTCGAAGGTAGTCCTGGTGGGCTTGATCTGGGATGGGTTAATGCCCATTTTTCGCGCTGTATCCTGATAGAGCATGTTAAGGTTGCTACCTCCGTCCATAAGGACGTGAGTCAGGTGGAACCCGTCAATTATCGTGTCTAAGACCAGTGCAGCTGAGCCACCATGACGGATACTGGTCGGATGATCTCGGCGATCAAAGGTGATCGAGCATGACGACCATGGATTAAATTTTGGGGCGACTGGCTCTATCGCGTAGACGTCCCTGAGCGCACGCTTGCGCTCCCTCTTGGGGATGTGGGTAGCGTATATCATGTTCACCGTTTTGACCTGAGGGGGAAACTTCTTCTGTCCACTTGTGTTCGGTTGCTGGGGCTCTTCATCATCGTCCTCGATTTGCGATCCCTTTTCCCTATTCTCGGCGTTTAATTTGCCGGCCTGTTTAAAAACCCAACAATCTCTATTTGTATGATTAGGTGGCTTGTTTGGTGTGCCATGAATCTGGCACGGACGATCGAGTATGCGGTCTAAGCTGGATGGGCCTGAATTGTTCTTTTAGAACAACTTCTTCAACTGACCGGACTTAGGGCCCCTGTATCCGGCATTGACTGTCGTGTCCTTAGTGTTACCACTGTTGTTTTGACGCTTGTATCTGTTGCGTCGAGACTTGTCTTTGCTAGTTTTAGCTTCAGGGGTGTCGGCTTCGCTTGCAATGTTTTTGCTATGGGCCAACCAACTGTCCTCACCCGCACAAAAGCGGGTCATGAGTGCTGTGAGGGCTACCATGGATTTTGGCTTTTCTTGGCCGAGGTGGCGAGCGAGCCATTCGTCGCGGATACTGTGTTTGAAGGCTGCTAGGGCTTCGGCATTCGGACAATCGACGATTTGGTTCTTTTTGGTTAAGAACCTAGTCCAAAATTTCCTGGCGGACTCTTCGGGCTGTTGAACTATATGGCTTAAGTCATCAGCGTCCGGAGGTCGAACATACGTACATTGGAAGTTATTGAGGAAGGCCTCTTCCAAGTCCTCCTAGCTGCCAATAGAATTTGCAGGCAGACTGTTGAGCCAGTGCCGAGCTGGCCCTTTGAGTTTTACACGAAGGTATTTGTTGGCGTGGAGGTCATCACCACGGGCCATATGAATGTGGAGAATGAAGTCTTCGGTCCACACTGCGGGGTCCGTGGTTCCATTGTATAATTCTATATTCACAGGTTTGAACCCTTCTGGGAATTCATGATCCAGGACCTCATCAGTGAAGCAATGAGGATGTGCGGCGCCTCTATATCGGGCTATATCGCGACGTAGCTCGATGGAGTCCGTCTGCGGTTTTCGGCTCGCGCGTGACTAACTTTGTCACGTCCGAATAGGTGGCTGGCGTCGCGTGTCGAGGCACGCCCTCGTGATCCGTAGATTGATCTAGTGTGTCCTGGTTTATTGTTCAGGGTTTGCCGGAGGTCATATGTATGCCCATGGGCTAATTTACCTCTTCCTGTGCACTAAGGCGGGGCTGGCTGGTGTTCGGCGTGAGTTGCCGTTTTGTCTCGACCACGTGGTGGTCGGTCCACCGCATTGTACGATGGAGGTATGTAGTTCGGCGCCTCCTCGTCAAAATGAGGTAGCAGTTTGCGCTTTGAGTAGCTTTTGATTGGGCGCTTGAGGCCGTACTCTTCGGCTGCTAGGACATCGGTCCATTTATCATTTAGTAGATCTTGGTTAGCTTGAAGTTGTTGCTGCTTCTTTTTCAGGCTCCGTGTAGTGGCAATGAACTGGCGCTTAAAGCGCTCCTGCTCAAGAGGTTCCTCAGGCACGATGAAATCCTCGGTGCCGAGGCTCACCTCGTCCTCGGAGAGCGGAAGGTAATTATCGTCCTGTGAATTTTCGTGCGTGGCCTATTTACCGGGGCTAACCTGCCCGCCTTCCCGTTTGTCTTGTTCATTAGTTGTATCGACGGGGTCTTCGTTGTCTTCGGCACCTTCTGGAGTGTTGTCTTCTCCTGTGTCGGTACTGCTGTCTTTGCTGCGGCGTGACTTAGAGCGGCGCCGCTGACGCCGACGCTTGGACTGTATTTCACAAGGTTAATCCTCAGCTGGATCTTCCTTGTCCTCGCCGCTGTTCTCTTTTGGTGCATCCACCATGTATACATCATATGAGGAAGTGGCCGTCCAGTGTCCGATGAACGACGGGTTCTGGACCTCTTCTTCTCTGGCATCGTCGTCCATCTCGTCGATGTCCTCGGAGTCGTAGTCAAGTTCATCGGTCAAATCCTCGACCGTGGCTATGAAGTGGGTGCGGGTGGGAAAAAAATTCTCCATCGTCAGCCCCTAGTTCCAGCCGGTTATAGTTCGGCTGTGAGTCCTCTGTGAAGGACAGGTATTTTAACGAGTTTAGCACATCGCCCAAAGGCGAGCGCAGGAAGATGTCTGCGGCGCTGAATTCGAAGATCGATAAATGATCAAGCTCGGCATCCGCGGCCTCACGTGTTTGGAACTTACGGCCGGAGGCGAGTCCGGAGTTCCGCTGACAGAGACGTCGTGAGAGGTTAAGTCTATATGCGGCTCCAACGTCGTGGAATATGTGGCCTCTGTGGTGGGGTTGATCTTCCCATCCTTGGGTGGCGCAGCTTGCTCCAGATGTAGGGCTAGAGCGATTACGGGAGAAATCTCCTGGATGCAGCCTGATGACAGATTTAGGTCATGATCATCGGGGCGACCGGGAGCGGCTACTGCGGTCTCGAATCCGGCGAAGATCAAGTCTCCACGGGTGTCCGCAACGTAGTTCAAGCTCCCAAATCTAACCTGATGGCCAGGGGCGTAGCTTTCGATCTGCTCCAGATGGCCAAGCGTATTGGCCAGTAGTGTGAAGCCGCCTAACACGAAGATCTGCCCGGGGAGGAAAGTTTCTCCATGGACAGCGTCATTATGGATGATTGAAGGGGCCACCAAACCTTTTAGCGACAGCAATGTGGAACTCTCAATGAAAGCACCAATGTCGGTGTCAAAACCGGCGGATCTCGGGTAGGGGGTCCCAAACTGTGCGTCTAAGGTCGATGGTAACAGGAGACAAGGGGCACGATGTTTACCCAGGTTCAGGCCCTCTCTATGGAGGTAATACCCTACGTCCTGCTTGATTGATATTGATGAATATGAGTATTACAAGAGTTGATCTACCTCGAGATCGTAATGGCTAAACCCTAGAGGTCTAGCTTGTATGGCTATGATAATGAGTGTCCTATCCGGACTAAGTCCTCCAGTTTATATAGACACCGAGAGGATCTAGGGTTACACAAGGTCGATTACAAAGGAGGGAATCTACATATCCGGTCATCAAGCTTGCCTTCCACGCCAAGGAGAGTCCCATCCAGACACGGGTGCAGTCTTCGGTCTTTGTATCTTCACAGCCCATCAGTCCGGCCCATGGCTAACAGGCCGGATGCCCGAGGACCCCTTAGTCCAGGACTCCCTCACTTGGGAGCCTCCGTCAAGATTGTGGAGTTGAACCAAGGAGTTTGTACAGGCAAGGAGATCGCCTACTTTGTGAAGATCTACCCTAGTGAGGCAAGTCCTTTGTGGGCGATGGCCATGGTGGGATAGACAAGGTTGCTTCTTCGTGTTCGTGGGTGGAGCCCTCCATGTACTCACACAACGGTTACCCTTCGTCGGTTAAAGTCTCCATCAATGTGGATGTATGATAGTACCACCTATCGGAACCACGCAAAAAACTCCGTGTCTCCAATCGCATTTGCATACTCCAATCCCATCCCTTTACATTCTTGCAAATTACATGCTTTACTTTCCGCTGATCATATACTCTTTCCATGCTTGCTTGAAATGTATTGTGAATGTTTAAACTTGTGCTAAAACTCCACCTTAACTTGAAGAAACTAAAAACTGCTATGTTTCTTTGTCAAGAGTCTATTCACCCCCTCTAGACACCTCTTCTCAATCCTTTCAATTGGTATCAGAACGTTGGTTTCCATTGCTTTGGTTTAAACACCTTTGGAGGAAGATGGATGAGTCTAAATTGGGGAGTCTTAGACGTAGAATGCCTATACTTGATGGAGAGTTCTTCCATGCGTGGAAAATTGAGATGCTTGTGATTTTCAATGAATATCATTTGAACAAGTACATTACTAGCCCTTGTGCACCTCATGTTGACCCTTTGCATCCTACCCTTGATGAGTCTATTGATATGATTCACAACCTTAGAACCGTAAACCTTATTACTAGAGGCTTGCCTAGAAATTTACTTGGTTGCTTGCCTACTCTTGATTGTGCCTACACTATATGGAGATTTCTTGAGGAATGATTTCCAAACTATTCCTAGCAAAACTTAGATGAAATTCTTCATAAGTCTATTGCCTTGAGTAAGATGAATTACAATGATCCTAAGTTTGGTGATTTTCTATTTGAGCTTACTAATCTCATGTGTGCCAAAGGAGATGTTGGAATCATTAGCAATATCATTTCCGAAGCCATTAGAATTCATAAAGATGAATATTGTGATGATCATTTATCTAATGAATCACTCTCTCTAGGAATTGATCAATCACAAGACAATGTTGAACATGGATACTATGATGAGGATGATGATAATGACTTTGATCTCGACGAGTCTATGAGACACTTCGGTCTTATGGCCAATCTTCGTGGATACATGGCTGGAGGAAAGGAATGGGTCCTTGATAGTGGATGTACCGATCATATGACCGAAGATAAGGATATGTTTCGTGAGCTTGCTGAAAACGATGACCCTCGAAAGTATGTCACTTTTGGTGATAACTCAAAGGGTAAGGTGGTTGGCCTTGGTAAGGTGGCCATCTCACATGATAGCTCCATACAAAATGTTATGCTCGTTGAATCTCTTGGATATAATCTACTTTCCGTACCTAGACTTGCTGACTTTGGTTTCAATGTCCTATTTACTGAAGTAGATTGCCATGTGTTTCGTAGAGATAACCACAATATGGTCTTTACTAGTATCCATAGAGGTGATCTTTACATTGTTGATTTCACTAAAAAGGCTCAACCTAGAACTTGCTTAATTGCTAAATCTTCTAAAGGTTGGTTGTGGCATAGAAGGTTAGGTCATGTGGGCATGCAAAATCTTGATAAGCTTATTAAAGGTGATCATATCCTTGGAGTAAAAGATGTTATATTAGTCAAGGATAGATTGTGCAGTGCTTGTCAAGCAGGAAAACAAGTTGGAGGGAGTCACCCCGTGAAGAACATCATGACCATGAGAAGGCCGCTCGAGCTACTTCATATGGATCTCATTGGTCCCAATGCTTACAAAAGTGTCGGTGGAAACTCATTTGGTCTAGTCATAGTCGATGATTTTTCAAGATTTACGTGGGTGTTCTTTCTTGATGATAAATCGCAGGTCCAAAAGATCTTCAAGAACTTCGCTAGGAAGGACCAAAATCAATTTGAAGTGAGGATCAAGAAGGTTTGCAGCGACAATGGAACGGAGTTCAAGAACACAAATGTGGATACCTTTCTTGACAAATAAGGGATTTCACACGAGTTCTCGGCTACGTACACACCTCAAGAAAATGGAGTTGTTGATACAAAGAACCTGACTCTTATTGAGATGGCGAGAATGATGCTTGATGAGTACAAGACACCAAAACACTTTTTGGGCGGAAGCGGTTGAGATGGCTTGTCATGCAACAAATCGCTTGTATCTACACAAGCTACCGGCAAGACGACATACGAGCTTCTCACTGGTAACAAACCCCAAGATGGATACTTTTGAGTATTTGGCTCAAAATATTACATTCTTGATAAGCATCGTCATTATAAATTTGCTCCTAAATCTCATGAGGGTTACCTACTTGGTTATGGCTCAAACTCTCACACTTATCATGTCTACAACAATTTCACCCGAAGGTTGAAGAAACGGTAGATGTGAAGTTTGATGAATCTAACGGCTCGCAAGTAGAGAAATTTCCAATTGATGTAGGAGACAAAGAGCCTTCGGAAGCAATCTAAGACTTGGCTATTGGCAAGATTCGTCCAATGGAGGTGAAGGATAGTACCTCGTCCGTCCAAGTGGAAGCTTCTACCTCATGACAAGGTGAACCAAGAGTTGACATGGAAGCATCTACAAGTGGGACACGCCAAGATGAAGAAAATGAGGAAGTACACCAAGATAAACCTCATCAACCTCCTTCTCCACCATGACAAGAGAACGACAACGCCAACAATGAAGAAGGCCAAGAAGAAGAACAAGATGATGAAGAAGATGTTCCACCCTGACCCAAGCAGAAGCTCTGACGAGTTTGAGCAATAGTCTCAAGAGACCATCCCGTCGAACAAATCTTCAATGATATCCAAACCGGGAGAATCACTCACTCTAAAACTCATTTGGCTATTTTTTGTGAACATTATTCATTCATCTCTAGCATTGAACCTATGAAGGTTGAAGAAGCATTGGAAGATCCGGATTGGATAAATGCCATGCACGAAGAGCTACACAACTTTGAGAGAAACCAAGTGTGGACACTGGTCAAGAAACCCGACAACAACCACAACATCATCGGTACCAAACGGGTGTTTCACAACAAGCAAGACACAGATGGACAAGTCATTCACAACAAGGCACATCTCGTCGCCCAAGGCTACACTCAAGTCGAAGGTATGGACTATGGTGAGACATATGCCCACGTTGCTAGACTTGAGTCCATCCGCATCTTACTTGCCTATGCTAATCACCATGATATCACCTTATACCAAATGGACATTAAAAGTTCTTTTCTGAATGGTGATATTGAGGGGGAAGTTTATGTTAAACAACCTCCCGGATTTGTTAATCCTAAGAAACCCGACCATGTTTACAAACTTCACAAAGCTCTTTATGGTCTTAAACAAGCTCCTAGAGCGTGGTATAAATGCTTGACCAAGTTCCTTATTGAAAAAGGCTTTGATATTGGGACGATTGATTCTACTCTTTTTACTAAAACGGTTAATGGTGAATTATTTGTGTGCCAAATTTATGTTGATGATATCATATTTGTTCCAACTAACCCTCATTTTAGTGAAAAGTTTGGAAAGCTAATGTCGGAGAAGTTTGCGATGTCTATTATGAGTGAACTCAAGTTCTTTCTTGGTTTGCAAATCAAGCAAACTAAGGAGGGTACCTTTATTTCCCAAACAAAGTACACCAAGGACTTATTCAAGAAGTCCAACATGCAAGAAAGCAAAAGTACAAACATGACAGATTATGCTCCGGGTTAAGAATTCTTGTAAACCGGCACCTGATCATGCTTAATTCCTTGTCATTTCCTTCTTCTAGAAAATCCAGGCCAATAAACCAGCTTCATACTCAATTTGCTGTCATTGGTTTCTCACAGAGAAATATTGTGAAGAATAATCCACTTGAGTCGGCTTCCAAAGCGTCGACTTAAGAAATATTTGTCTTGAAATACTCATCTGATATTCATCCGGTTTGAAGATGTAAAACTTGCCGGTTTAATATTACCAAAATGGCCAGTTTATAAATATTGATGGCACCGGGTCATAATTGTTGTCGACACCGGGTCATGTAATTGATCTTCCTGATTTGCTCAAAACTGATAAAATGAAGATGTTCCTCCTTTATATGCATAATACCTGTTTCCCCCAAGTCTTAAGAGGAGAACATAGTGATAACTTAAGACTTGCTCCAATAAGTGTTTCAACCTTGAAGAAATCCGGTTTGTTCATCTCAATCATATAAACTGAATACTCCATATATGTAGCCCCCAAGTGCCGGGTTGTCATGCTTGTAGCAACCTGGGACATGTAATTGCTTATAAAAACTTCAATCAGTGTAACCCCCAAGGGCTGGGTCATTATGCAATAATGAGCAGGGACTTTGTAAATATAATCATCTAGATTTTAGCAGTGATGTGTAGCCCCCAAGGGCCGGCTTAGTAAGATATTACTGAACCGGGACTTGATATATACTTCAATGAAAATAACATCTTATAATGTAGCTTCCATCGTAGGGCTTGAACCCACGCCCACAAGGTTAAGAGCTTTGTTCTTTACCAACTGAGCAATGGATCCTTCAATATTATGGACGAAAACTTGTGTACCTTGAATTGTTGACAGGAGCAATTGGTAGCCCCCAAGGGCCGGCTCATTATAATATGATGAGTCGGGTCTTCAATAACACTAGTAAAAATGACTTTGCATTAGCCCCCAAGTGTCATGGTGCATGCTTGCAGCGACATGAGACTTGCATGTAATCTCAATTTGAACAATGTAGCCCCCAAGTGCCGGGTTGTAAGCCTGCAGCGACTCGGGACTATTCCTTCCATTGTAGAATAAATCATATCCTTTGATAAAATAATAGCCATTGCGCTAAAGCGACTTTAAAAACTCAATAATACCGATTATTAATAACCATAAAAATCCAGCCATGTTGGCTATTCAAGATAATATAATCCGGTATGAAAACCTTATTCATTCAATATCATAATGAAAATTCAGTCAAGTTTGGCTATTTGAATAATATAACCCAATGATTTATAAGCGCATGATTCCAATGGCGCAATCCAAATATATATACTGGCGACTTATAGTCCAAAACCAGGCCGGTTTAACAAATCTGTTTCTGCATACAACAAGTTTAAAGTGTCCTGGCAGTTTACCGCCGGACGGGTCATAATGCCCAACATATAACCCGGGTTTATAACCAAGGCTGCACTTTAAGAATAATCAAATATGAAATAGATCATACCTGTGACATTGAATCACATCGTTGGTTTACCAACTTTTTTTAGTAAGGGCGATAACCCAAATCTTGAGTATGACAACTCCCGTCATATTTTGCCGGTTTGTAATAAAACCATGTCGGGTTGTAATAAACACCGGATAATTATCCTGGCAACTTATAGTCAATGCTAGACTGGGCTAAGAAAACTCCGATTTATAATTGAGTTTGAACTAACAACTAATAGTTGAAAGCTTGTGCCGGGTTAAGAAATACCGGACTAATGAAATGACTTATAGTCTGGCCGAGTCAATGGTCGCCGGTTTACCTTAAAACCTTATCAAAGGAGAAGAAACTTTGACAAAAAGCAAATGAAAAAACTTGTAGTCGAGGCTTTTCAAGGGCTGCCAGGCCCAAACTCGAGGCTTTTCATGGGCTGCCAGGCCGCTGAGTTAAACCATTTGACAAAGCCTTTTAAGATGGGCCTCCAACTAACCAATCGTTGTTTTAACTTTGACAAGTTCATGGTCTGTATAAGAGTAACTTGTCAAACGTTCGGCGGGTCATGCCAGGATTACCTGGATAGGAGTGGCTTACTTGATGAAGGCAGGTTAACCCGTGGTTTTAGGTGAATACACCAGGCTTCCAAGCCATGGCTTGATATACAAGTGTAGATTCTAAGTTCATTTCGATAGCAAAGAATCCCCAAGTAACGTTTTGAGCTGTGCTCAGTGGGTGCCTATGTTTGAGTTGTTGTTTTACAACACTCTCTTTGGCCCCGGATTGATTTGGCTTTGAGCCGATCAAGAGGTGTGACTATGGTTTGGAAACGACCAAGCCCCCAAGTGATGCAGTGGCATTACGCTGATCAAGAGGTGTAGCTATGGTTCGGATACGACCAAGCCCCCAAGTGATGTTGTGGCATTGCGCCGATCAAGAGGTGTAGCTATGGTTCGGATACGACCAAACCCCCAAGTGATCAATAATATGATAAGCCAATAAGGCAGGATACCCATGTTTGAACCGCGCATCATGGCAGCAGGTCCTCTTCGGCCACCTTTAACTTTTTGCAAGAGATAAATTCTTCTTGAACCGGATTGTAAACCGAAATCTTCATTTTCAACCGGAAATTTTCTGACGGCCTTTCAACTCGAACTTGCGAGAAGTTAATTCCTTTTTGAACCGAAAATTCTTAAACCGGATTTGAGAGCTTCAGAGCTTCGTAGGAGAATAGATTTCCCTTGATCCGGATTTTAAACCGGCATTCTTCATTTTGAACCGGCAATTTTCTGACGGCCCTTAAATTTTCATCCATATGGTAGTCGCCTCCGGGACCGGGTTATCTTTCCCTCCAGCATCCTGGAGTTCTTGACTTCACTGAAAAGCCGACAACCTTTGCTGAGTCATATCATTGTAGCCTCCGAGTCTCAAGGCGACTTGAGGAGTTGGCTTGAGATTCTTCATAATTAACCGTGATATAGACCGGTTTGAATCCTGCATGGGACAACTTGCAAACCGGAGTAATTGCTCTTTTAAGAAAGCAATTTATAAAAATATGCTAGATGAATTTCACCTGATGCGTCAGGTCAGCAATGATCACCGCGGAGTTGATGATTACCGTGGTGAAACTGAAAATAATCGCGGCCGAGTCGGCCGCAGGTGCTGACAGATTTTTCGGCCGCGGCGTTTTAAACCAGTGTGGATGGGAGAGTCGGCTGCGGCATTGTAAACCGGTGCGGTTGCGAGAGACGGCCACGACGATGTAAGCCGGTGCGGTTGTTCGTTGAATAACGACGACCACCTGGGCCAAAAGATGTTGGCATGCCTCCATCTCCGCGGTATAATATCACTTTTTGTCATAAATAATTGCCCTGCATAAACAATATTGTAGACCAAGGCAAAGATAAACTCGTTCTTTGACAAAAACAACATATGCTAATAAATCAAGCTTGGATGGATATCACCTGATTTGTTTGGACGACGGATGATCCGTTTATCGCGACAGAGGTGGCTCAGGCAGACCAGCGGCTCAATATAGCCCCGGCGGCTCAGGCAGACCGGCAACTTAATATAACCCCGGCGGCTCAAAGCGGTAAGGACGGCTCAGCGCAGCTCCGGCGGGTTGATGTAGATTAAGCCGCACGGGTGGCGGCTTGCGCACACCCGTTCAATAACAAGTAGGTGTGGATGCGGACGCATGACGACGCTTAACGCATACTTCATCGGCACAGCATGGCACCATCTTTATAATAAATCATTATCCTGCACATAAAAATATACAGACCAAAAGTAATTGTTCTCTGATAAAAACAATATGTGTTAAATAAATAGACTTAGATGGATATCACCTAATTTGTTCAGATCCGGATAACCCGTGATAAGCGGTCAGTACTGTTACTGAATTCCTGTTGTTCCTTATATCCATCGAGAGGATCAACGCCTGGCCACTTTGATTTTTCATCCAACCAGGCCTTTCTGTTCTGTTTTCTTATCCAGATGCGCAAGCCACCATGGTAGCCGTAGCGGAACGAGGCGGTTCAAGGAAATCCTCGGCAAGACAGAGGAGGAGTGTGACGACTCCATTGGCGGGTCAGTACGGGCGGCTCCAGGCAGCGGCCTGCGAGGCAGGTTGCGATGGCCGCCGCTAGGTCGCGGCTGTGGTAGGTGATGGCAACTCGCCGCGGGGACCGAGACAGAGTCCATGGGGAAAATGGCCCAACGGCGGCTCGGAGGAGGCAAAGCGGGGCCGCGCTAGAGACGGGATGCCCGCAAAGTGACAGAGGCACAGACGGCAGCCCGCGACGACCGAGGCAGAGCCGCACGTGGCGAGTCAAGTGCACCGGTGCTGAGGCCGGCGACGGACGAGGTGAATACCGAGGAAACGGGTTGAAGCAGAGCGGGGTGGCCTGACGCGCACGGCGCTTGAGGCGGCCATGGTGTTAGTCCGCAGTAGAGATGGCTCGGAGGCGTAAGGCGCCGGGCGGCTCAAGGCGCGGGCAATGGGTGAGTCCGCGGCAGCAACTCGACAACGCGGAGGCGGCTGGGCTTGCCGGCGAACCCGCGGTGGCGAAGCAGAGCAGCTTTGAGGCAGAGCCTGCCTGGCGCGGCCGCGACTTGAGGTTGTAGAGGCAGCTCGAGGCAGGCAGACCGACCACGGCGGGTCAACGATGGCGGGTCAAGGCCTCGACGGCGGCGACTCATTGCTGAAACGAGGCGACGGAGTCCCGCGACTCAGCAAGGGGCGGTTCAGCGCGAGACGGGCGACTGGAAGCTCTGGCGGAGGTGACTCGGACTCGCTGCGACTTCACGCTCTGGCCGCAACAGAGCTAGCGGAGTTGTAGCGAAGCAAGTCAGGCTGGGACTTGGAGCGGAGACCGAGATGGAGACGAGTCCTGGTGGAGAGGGAGTGAGGCGGCCGTTGGCAGTAGCGCGAGGCCGCATGTGGGCGACTCAGGGGTGCAAGCTCAAGATTTACTATGGCAGAAAAAAGTCGGCTGTTAGACTATGGCAGCGGCTCGTCAAAGGCAGATCACCAGCTATGAGACCATGGCAGCGGCGCATAAAAAGCAGACCGTGGCAGTAGCATGACAGGTCAACGGTCACGAGGCAACCGAATCTGGGTCGTAGGCGTTTTGGACACTTCACGTCTTGCCCCTTTCTCTTTCTTTGACTTTTTCCCTTGTTTGTTGATGGTGAATTGGCAAACCCAAAAAACGAAGCAGCGAGTTATCGATGGAAACTTGACACATCGAGGGCAAAATAGACCATAGAGCGAGTTATGATGGTATTGGCAACTTGCAGCAGTCGTAAGACCGAAGTTGATGTAGACCCTTTTCCATCCGGTTGTTCTTCATCGGAAATTGCAAACCTCTCAATCCATGTGAAAGATCCCTTCAAGGACTCATCACCACCGTGTGCGAGCCCCACGGTGAGCGTCAACTGTCGTGGAATTGTCACGGCAGATGTCCTATTGTGAGGACTTTGTCGTGAGGCCAACGCATCTATGTAGTAGCTTGAAGGGGTTGAGCAGGATGAGAGACGCGATATTTTACCCAGATTCGGCCCCTCAATGTGGAGGTAAAAGCCTACATCCTGCTTCATTGATATTGATGATGATGATCACGGTTACAGGAGTGACCTATCTCGAGAGCTATTGTCTAAACCTAACTTGTCCAACTTGTGAAACTTGTCAATCTTGTCCCTCTTGAGGTGCCCTGCCCCTCCTTATATATGTTGAAGGGGCGGGTTACATGTGGAGTCCTATTAGGATTAGGACTAGTCTACTTTCTAATACAAACCGGATACAAGTCCGGGTCTTAACTCCTTGTAAGGTAAATATTCCTCACGCCTTTCTTCTTAAACCGGCCCACCATTAACATAAACCGGCCTTTTGGGCCTTGTCATTCATCTGACCTGTCCGCCGGGTCACCAGTGTGTCATAATGTTTCGGCGGGTTGCTTGTAAACCGCCAGGTCAGGGCGGGTCGCCAGTGAATCACCAAGTGTAAACCGGGTCTCAAGTAAAGCGCCAAGTCAGCCGGGTTATACTTCCGGCCGGTTTACGCCACGGGGTATATCCCCGACAGTACCTTTGTTTCCCAAACAAAGTACACCAAGGACTTATTCAAGAAGTCCAACATGCAAGAAAGCAAAAGTGTGAAAACACCCATGCCTACTAGTGGACATCATGACTTGACTAAGGATGGAAAATCGGTTGACCAAAAGGTTTATCATTCTATGATTGGTTCATTGTTATATCTATGTGCCTCCCGTCCTGATATTATGCTAAGTGTGTGCATGTGTGCACGATATCAAGCGGCCTCCAAATAATGTAATCTTAAGGCTGTGAAAAGGATAGTGAGATACTTAATTCACACACCGATCTTGTTGGCTACTTCAAGTCGGACTATGCCGGAGACAAGGTTGATAGAAAGTCCACTTCGGGTACTTGTCAATTTCTTGGTAGATCTCTTGTATCTTGGTCCTCCAAGAAACAAAACTCGGTATCCTTATCCACCGCCGAAGCGGAATACATTGCCGCCGGTTCATGTTGTGCTCAATTACTTTGGATGACCCAAACTCTTAAAGATTATGGGATCTACGTGGAACATGTTCCATTGCTTTGTGACAATGAAAGTGCTATTAAGATTGCTCACAATCCCGTGCAACATTCTCGAACTAAGCATATTGGAGTTCATCATCATTTCATTCGAGATCATGTTGCTAAAGGGGACATTGATCTTAAGCATGTTTGTACCGATAAGCAATTAGCAGATATATTCACCAAACCGCTTGATGAGAAAGTATTTTGCCATTTGAGAGGTGAATTGAACATCATTGATGCTTCAAACTTGGAGTAGAAACTCCATTTGGATACATGCAAGGCATGAGCCTTTGACTATTCCTTGATATTTCTCTTATGATGATGATCATATGTCTTGGATATATTTGCACCCTTGCATGTTATATAACCCTTGTAGGTACTTGGATGAATCTAAATCTATGAGATTGCAACTCACTCACATCTTGAGCAATATCTACATCACCAAGTCTCTATAATATGGTGGTTGAAGACAAGGAAGCATGAAACCCTTCAACATATCCTTTGACCTTTTCTATATATCAAATTTCATTTCGTATCAAATTTCATGATTGTCATTTTGGATACACAAGTGCTCTTCCTTGCAAGACTAACCCATGTAGGTAGATGAACTCAAACTACAATTGCTGCTCCCAACCATTGATGAGCTACATCAACCTTGAGCATCCCACAGAAGTTCAACTACATGATCAAGTTCAACACCACCACCCAAGGTATGTTATTCCATCTTAGAGAAGCTTTACCCATGTCATGGGTCAAAGCAGCTCAACGAGATGTTAATACATCAAAATTCTTAAACGAAAAATGGTAACCCCATCTTGAGCTTAAACGATGAGTATAACCTACGATTAAGTGTTCTCACTTGACTCCTTAGTCAATATACTCTAACATAGGTGACTTTGTCGCCGACCAACTCTAGATGAAGTTCTATGATATTTCTCTGTGTTCTTGCATTTGTCTCTTGCAAATTTATTCCCCTTCTTTAATAAAAAACTTCATCTAGATTTCTTTATTTTATTTTCTGTTCTACATTCCCTGCATCTCATTCATTGCAAATCCTTCAGTAAATTCCTTGCAAATCTTTGTGAGATCTTATTTGCCTAGTGAGCTGAGATCACAATTGGTCTCTCTTTGTGTTGAACTCAGACACACCGGTTTGTCTCTTTGGGTCAAATCGAATCACCTAGGTGCCACCGAGGAAACCAACTCGGTGTTACCGATTTCAGTGCTGAGAAGACACTTTGCCATTTGCATCCTGCATTTTTGTTCCAGCTCCACTCAATGATTCTTGTCCTCTACCTGCATCACATTCTATATGCTACTTTGCTTTATGAATCAAGGACCAAACCTATTTTGACTCACACTCCAGAAGATCCCTTCTTGGAAGTTGATGTCAAAGGGGGAGAGAGAGATCACATCAAATCTTAATCAATTCAAAAGGGGGATATACTTCAAAGGGGGAGAGTGTTTATCTCATCAAAGAGCCCCAGATGCTTGGTATTCAAGAGGATAGAAGTCACATGTCTTTAAGAAGGGAAAGACATGTTAGTTTGTGTTATGTTTTTATGCTCTGATTTGTTTTGCTCTGATTCAGGGGGAGAAAGACTTCTAAGGGAAGGAAATATTTGAATTCATTGCATATGTTTACCTTTGGGGACATGTCTATATCTAATAGAGTACATAGTACTCGTTTACTACATGTCATCCCAATCTTGGTACTCTTGTGGATTACTGTTTGCTCTGTCTAGTAGATGTATCTGTGTTATCAAACCTTGTTTACTCAGGTTCATCTCTTCCAAAGCCAACTCAAGACCACAAGGTAAGTATATGCATCACACTCGTGTGCATGATGATCTCTTGCTTATGTACATATTGTTTGCAAGAAGGACTCATGAACATGAAGGTACAATTCCTATATTCACATCATTTGCTCTGATGCATATAGCTAAGATACATGTAACTCATTGCTTGCTCTGTCATGCTTATGCATTCACATGCTCTTATACACTATATTTACATTATTGCATACATGTAGGGGGAGCCTATGCATGTTACATGTTCTTCCAAAGCTTTACTTGCTATTCTCTATATCATTATCTAAAGCTTTGATATATGTTGTCATCAATTACCAAAAAGGGGGAGATTGAAAGCACAAGTGCTCCCTGAGTGATTTTGGTAATTAATGTCAACATATCTCTTGTTGGACTAATACTTTTACCTAGTATATTTTAGATGAGCTCGATAGTGGAGTGGCATGGACAAGAGGATGTGGAACCCCTGCAAGATGCTAAGGACAACGGATTGGCAAAAGCTCAAAAGCTCCAGACTCTACATTTTCATTTTAGTGATCCAAGATCACATTGAGTCCATAGGAAAGCCAATACTATTAAAAGGGGATGAGGTGTTTCTTAATGGCTTGCTTGCTCAAAATGCTTAGTGAAATGCTCCAAAGCCCTCAACCACTTTCTCATATCCACATATGTCCCAAACCAAAAAGTCAAACTCGGCCCTACCGATTTGATCTATCTGGAGCCACCGAGTTCACTTGACATAGCCATTGCCAGAAACCCTAATCAGTTCGGTCTCACCGATGGGATCTCGGTCTCACTGAGATGGGATTGCAAACTCTCTGGTTCCTGTTGCAATAATTTCGGCCTTACCGAGATTTGTAATCGGTCTCGTCGAGTTTGCTTGACCAACTCTCTGGTTAGCTTATTACCAAAATATGTTCCACCGAGTTTGTATAATCAGTCAAAGCGGGATGAGGTTTTACCCTAACCCTAGCACATCAGTCCCACCGAGTTGATCATATCGGTCCCACCAAAATGCCTAACGGTCACATTATGAACCGAATCGGTCTGACCGAGTTTTCTGATTCGGTCCCACCGAGTTTGGTAAATTGTGTGTAACTATTAGATTTTGTGTGGAGGCTATATATACCCCTTCACACACTCTTCATTTGTACAGAGAGCCATCAGAACATGCCTACACTTCCAGCATACATTTTCTGAGAGAGAACCACCTACTCATGTGTTGAGACCAAGATATTCCATTCCAACCACAAGAATCTTGATCTCTAGCCTTCCCCAAGTTGCTTTCCACTCAAATCTTCTTTCCACCAAATCCAAATCTGTGAGAGAGAGCTGAGTGTTGGGGAGACTATCATTTGAAGCACAAGAGCAAGGAGTTCATCATCAACACACCATCTATTACCTTTTGGAGAGTGGTGTCTCCTAAATTGGTTAGGTGTCACTTGGGAGCCTCCGTCAAGATTGTGGAGTTGAACCAAGGAGTTTGTATAGGCAAGGAGATCACCTACTTCGTGACGATCTACCCTAGTGAGGCAAGTCCTTCGTGGGCGATGGCCATGGTGGGATAGACAAGGTTGCTTCTTCGTGGACCCTTCGTGGGTGGAGCCCTCCGTGGACTCGCGCAACCATTACCCTTCGTGGTTTGAAGTCTCGATCAACGTGGATGTATGATAGCACCACCTATCGGAACCACGCCAAAATCTCCGTGTCTCCAATCATGTTTGCATACTCCAATCCCATCCCTTTACATTCTTGCAAATTGCATGCTTTACTTTCCGCTACTCATATACTCTTGCCATGCTTGCTTGAAATTTATTGTGGATGTTTAAACTTATGCTAAAACTCCACCTTAACTTGAAAAAACTAAAAACTGCTACTTTTCTTTCTTAAGAGTCTACTCAGCCCCTCTAGACACATCTTCTCGATCCTTTCAACATCACTATAAGCCTTGCAAGGAATGTAACTAATGAGTTAGTTGCGAGATGATGCATTACAGAATGAGTAAAGAGACTTGCCGGTACCAAGATTGAACTAGGTATGATGATAGCGACAATCGAATCTCGGGCAAGTAACATACCGATGACAAAGGGACTGACTTATGTTGTTATGTGGTTTGACCGATAAAGATCTTCGTAGAATGTGTAGGAACCAATATGAGCATCCAGGTACCGCTATTGGTTATTGACCGGAGATGTGTCTCGATCATGTCTACATAGTTCTCAAACCCGTAGGGTCCGCACGCTTAATGTTCGATGATGATTTGTATTATGAGTTATGTGTTTTGGTGACCGAAGTTTGTTCAGAGTCCCGGATAAGATCAGGAACATGAAGAGGAGTCTCAAAATGGTCGAGAGGTAAATATTCATATATTGGAAGGTTATATGCGGACACCGGAATGGTTTCGAAGAGGTTCGACAATTTTTCGAAGTACTAGGAGGTTACTGGAACCCCCCGGGAAAGTTACTCGGCCAAATGAGCCATAGTGGAGAGGTGAAGGCAGCCACAGGACGTGCCCCCAAGCCCAATCTGAATTGGACAAGGGGTGGGGGCGCGGCCCCCCTTTTCCTTCTCCCTCTCCTATCTTTCCCCTTTCCCTCTTCGTTGGAAGGAAGGGGGGGACCGAATCCTACTAAGAGTGGAGTCCTAGTAGGACTCCCCCCCTTGGCGCGCCCCTCCTAGGCCGGCCACCTCCTCCCCCTCTCCTTTATATACGGGGCGGATGCTACCTTTTGAGCACTGCGTTGGTTTTCCCTTGAAGAGGAAAGGGTGATGCAGCAAATTAGCGTAAGTATTTCCCTCAGTTTTTGAGAACCAAGGTATCAATCCTGTAGCGACCCGACCTCAGACGGTGAAGTCTCTGTGCTTAAGTGTCATCCCTGGATCAGTATGCTGACACACACAGTACTCGAGGATTTATAACAAAGGTAAATCACATGTATAAAGTAACGTAAATACTATTACCACAATCCAAATAGCGAAAGTAACAACAAGGTTGTGGATTCCCATCAAAACCAACGGCAAAGTTGAGTGTAGAAATCGTAACCCTAGTGTATCACTTACTCGTCGTAAGATTCCTGCAACATGAGACATTGCAGCCACAAAGGGTCAGTACATTGAATGTACTGGAAAATTCACACTGTAGAGCAATGATGAATAATGGCTATCACTACATGCATATATGGCTGGAGGAAAAGCTCTATGGTTAAATGGTTTTTGCGAAAAGCCAATTTTTCCCTACTGCAAAGGAATATATTTTATTTAACTACAAAGTTGGTTGAAAATATTGAGAAGGTTCCTCCAACTCAATCCCAAAATAATAATCATTAACCCAATCAAGTTGATTAAATAGAGTGTTGAGATCAACATGAATATCCAAAGACCAGAGACTCAAAATTGTCCATAACCGGGGACACGGCTAACCATGATTAGTTTATACACTCCACAGAGGTTTGCGCACTTTTCCCCACAAGACTCGATCGCCTCCCTTGGATTTGTCGCACTACATGGTGTTTGAGAAACGGATGACCGAGACACAGTCTTTCAGAAACATTAACTCTCTACTTCGGGCAGACCATACCAAACCTACAACCCTCTACCTACTGATCCACCTCTTCAAGAGCTTCACGTAACTTACTCAACTATGCTAGAGCCCATAATAGCTTGTGGCTGCACATGGAAGTTTCTAGCATGAATAATCTTATGATCCCTTTGAGCCTGGGTGGCGGTCCATAGGAAAATCACACGGGTACTCCGGGATTTCCAAAACTACAGGCAACACTGGGTACTCCAGGTGCCTCAGTCCACCCAGATGTGTATTTAAGTTACCACCTTAAGTTGAACCATTAATTAACAATCTCACATCTGTCATGGATTTCACTCACCCAAACCACGTCTACGAGCATAGCATAGCAATATAAGCAACACGTAGAAGTAACTCCCAAGGGTTTGAATGTAACAGAGCAATAGGTTCTACCTCATCAACTACTTCCCAACCCACATGTTAAAATCACATCCTAACCATGCAATGTTGAGGATTGGAACTAATGCATACAAACTGGGTGATAAAGGGGTATGATCAAAGTGTGAACTTGCCTGCAATGTTGATGAAGATGATTCGCACTCAAAACTCTTGATAGTTCTACTCATCACACTCCGGTTAATCTATCGTAAGCAAGCAATAGTAACCACACATAAGCAATCACTCAAAAGATCGGGAAGAACGAAGAAGACAATTCGGTAAATGTCAAAACCAAGCAAATAACTCTTGCAACATAAAACAATTTCTAACAGTACCAAAATTAAGTGAATTTGGCCTTATCAGAAAGTTTAGGTCAAGAGCTTCGATTTGCAAAAAGAATCAACTAAATCGGAGTTACGAAACTCAAGTTATGTTCAAAAGAAGTTTGAATATGAATCTGAACAAAATTTGAAATTTGAAAATTTCAAAAAGTTGATGTGGCAGGTTCACTGGATAGGTGAAAACAAGACGAAGCTATAGGCGCTGGTTTCATCTAATTTGGATAAACGAGTGAAAATTTATGGCTATTTGAAAAATCAGGGTCAAGCTGTTTTACGAAAGAAAAATAACTACGGTTAAGGTCTAACGTATAAATACGTAGACTAATTAATAATCTAATTATTCTATCGTATTAGTCTAAAAACAATAAACTACGGAAGTATAAGAAGAAAAAAACAAAGAAAGATACCTTTATAAGGCAGGGAAAAGATGACTTTGAAAAGAATAGACAATTTTCCAGAAGTCGCACCGGAGAGGAGAAAAATATTTTTCTTAAATGAATCTAGTCAAACCAAGATATTGATTTAACCCGAATCGGATGATTTTTGGAGGCTATGGGTCTATATTTATTGGTGTTAAAGAGGTTTAGGGGTCAAAAACTAGGCAATGTGGGACTAAACATAGACGATAATATACGAAACAGAGAAGAAAAGAGGTGGATGGGCCTAAAGGCCTTCGGCCGGCCGCGCGCACGCTGCGGCTGCAGTTTTTTTTAAACAAAATTCAGCCTAAAAATGAAAAGGCTGGCTGGGCCTGGCCCATTTAAGAGAGAAAAAAAACAATGGGGCGCCAGAAGCTACTATACTGCGCATGTAGGCGATAAATAAATATGGGCCGCGCGTACTGTTTTTTTAAATAGAAACAGAAGGAAAACTGAATAGCAAAGATAAAATAAAATATTTATGTAGGCATATAATATACCAAAATTTGCAAAAAAAAAATTTCTACAACATGGATATTTTAATAATGCCAAAGAAAATCCACACAAATTTAGATAATTCAAAGAGTGCTACTGGTCTAATAAAATCCAATAAAAATCATTTTAAAAATATCAAAATGATTTAAAAATTTATTTCTCTCCAATTTTCTATTGTAGGGAATCATGTTACCCTAATTTCCATATATTTTATTTTTGGAGAAAAATAATTTGAATAAAACTCAAATAACTCCAAATTGAAAATAAATTCAAAAGAACTTTGAATTTAATTCTTTGAAAGTCCCAACTCATATTTCATATAATTTGAGGAAGTCATTTTATCTTCTCTCATGAAAATCATTGAGCTGCAAGAAGTTTATGAATTGAAATATTTCCAAATGAAATTCAATTATTTTCAAATACCCTTTCATTTAATTTAAATGGAAGAAGTCATATCATCTTCACTCAAGGGTTTTGTACTTGAAAATAATTTGAATTCATGGAGATCAGAAAGCAAATATGAAAGTTTGGGAAAACCCTTTTATTCCCTCTCATTTAACTTTCAAAAAGTTTCGAATTCACTCACTTTCAGACAATCAATCAAACAATCTATCAAATCTATCTATTTATTATAACATTCAAAAATTTAGAATTTTGGGATGTTACAAACCTACCACCCTTAAAATGAATCTCGTCCTCGAGATTCGGAGAGGCTAGAAAGAAATAGGTTAGGTTCGGGGTCTTCTCAAAATCCATCGATCGTCTCCGGGGTCTTGGGTGCTACCACCCTTAGAAACATTGTTACAGTCCCATCAATACTCATATACTCCATTCTTATTCTTGACAAGGCCGGTCTTCTCAGATCTTCAGTATAATTCCTTTCTCTGGGCTCTTCCGGTAACGGCATAACCTTTTCCTCAATTCTTTTGTCCTTTCATCTTGGTAAGGTTATTCCAAGACTGGGTCTTCTTACCTGACGGGTCTGGCGCCAGTACTAAACAACTAATCGATATCTCATGGTGGTCAACAATTTATGGTTTCTCCTGCAGGAAATGGGTCTGGGTTGATCCTCACCGTATAACCTACGGTTGGCAAAAGCTGCCTTGTGCAAGGGAAAAATTGCTATACCATTCTAAGGTTTAAACAAGGTTTGATCGTCGTATCTCTACTATAGGTAAGTCTCTCAGATTTACCATCCCATATAGCAAGGCGAATAATAAAAGTAAGTCGGTATGGTGATCAATCCATCCCGCACCCAAATCATTACCTTGTATACGGTTTAGCGAATCTCGCATTCTAACACTCGGTCATCCTCACAAGCATTGCATGTTGGGGAACGTAGTTATTTCAAAAAAAAATCTACGCACACGCAAGATCATGGTGATGCACAGCAACGAGAGGGGAGAGTGTTGTCTACATACCCTCGTAGACCGGAAGCGGAAGCGTTATAACAACGCGGTTGATGTAGTCGTACGTCTTCACGGCCCGACCGATCAAGCACCGAAACTACGGCACCTCCGAGTTTTTGCACATGTTCAGCTCGATGATGATCCCCGGACTCCGATCCAGCAAAGTGTTGGGGATGAGTTCCGTCAGCACGACGGCGTGGTGACGATCTTGATGTTCTACCGTCGCAGGGCTTTGCCTAAGCACCGCTACAATATTATCGAGGATTATGGTGGAGGGGGGCACCGCACACGGCTAAGAGATCAATGATCAATTGTTGTGTCTCTGGGGTGCCCCCTGCCCCCGTATATAAAGGAGTGGAGGAGGGGGCCGTCCAAGGAGGGTGGCGCGCCCAAGGGGGGGAGTCCAACTCCCACCGGGAGTAGGACTCCCCTTTTTCCTATTAGGAGTAGGAGAGGGAAGGAAGAGGAAGGAGGGAGGAAGGAAAGGGGGGGGGGCGGCCCGCCTCCCAATTCGGATTGGGCTTGGGGGGGCGCGCCCCCTCCCTTGCTCCTTTCCCCTCCTTTCCACTAAGGCCCAATAAGGCCCATATACCTCCCGGGGGGTTCGGATAACCTCCCGGTGATCCGGTATTGTCCCAATCTTACCCGAACCTTTCCGGTGTCCAAATATAGTCGTCCAATATATCGATCTTTATGTCTCGACCATTTTGAGACACCTCGTCAAGTCAGTGATCACATCCGGGACTCCGAACAACCTTCGATACATCAAAATATATAAACTCATAATGAAACTATCATCGTAACGTTAAGTGTGCGGACCGTACGGGTTCGAGAACAATGTAGACATGACCGAGACACGTCTCTAGGAACCTGGATGCTCATATTGGCTCCTACATATTCTACGAAGATCTTTATCGGTCAGACCGCATAACAACATACGTTGTTCCCTTTGTCATCGGTATGTTACTTGCCCAAGATTCGATCGTTGGTATCTCAATACCTAGTTCAATATTGTTACCGACAAGTCTCTTTACTCATTCCGTAATACATCATCTTGCAACTAACTTATTAGTTGCATTGCTTTCAAGTCTTAAGTGATGTGTATTACCGAGAGGGCCCAGAGATACCTCTCCGACAATCGGAGCGACAAATCCTAATCTCGAAATACGCCAACCCAACATGTACCTTTGGAGACACCTGTAGAGCACCTTTATAATCACCCAGTTACGTTGTGACGTTTGGTAGCACACAAAGTGTTCCTCCGGTAAACGGGAGTTGCATAATCTCATAGTCATAGGAACATGTATAAGTCATGAAGAAAGCAATAGCAACATACTAAACGATCGGGTGCTAAGCTAATGGAATGGGTCATGTCAATCACATCATTCTCCTAATGATGTGATCCCGTTAATCAAATGACAACTCATGTCTATGGTTAGGAAACATAACCATCTTCAATTAACGAGCTAGTCAAGTAGAGGCATACTAGTGACACTTTGTTTGTCTATGTATTCACACAAGTATTACGTTTCCGGTTAATACAATTCTAGCATGAATAATAAACATTTATCATGATATAAGGAAATAAATAATAACTTTATTATTGCCTCTAGGGCATATTTCCTTTAGTCTCCCACTTGCACTAGAGTCAATAATCTAGATTACACGGTAATGATTCTAACACCCATGGAGCCTTGGTGCTAATCATGTTTTGCTCGTGGAAGAGGCTTAGTCAATGGGTATGCTACATTCAGATCCGTATGTAACTTGCAAATCTCTATGTCTCCCACCTGGACTAGATCCCGAATGGAATTGAAGTGTCTCTTGATGTGCTTGGTTCTCTTGTGAAATCTGGATTCCTTTGCCAAGGCAATTGCACCAGTATTGTCACAAAAGATTTCATTGGACCCGATGCACTAGGTATGACACTTAGATCGGATATGAACTCCTTCATCCAGACTCCTTCGTTTGCTGCTTCTGAAGCAACTATGTACTCCTCTTCACATGTAGATCCCTCCACGACGCTTTGTTTAGAACTGCACCAACTGACAGCTCCACCGTTTAACGTAAATACGTATCCGGTTTGCGATTTAGAATCCTCCGGATCAGTGTCAAAGCTTGCATCAACGTAACCATTTACGATGAGCTCTTTGTCACCTCCATATACGAGAAACATATTCTTAGTCCTTTTCAGGTATTTCAGGATGTTCTTGACCGCTGTCTAGTGATCCACTCCTGGATTACTTTGGTACCTCCCTACTAGACTTATAGCACGGCACACATCAGGTCTGGTACACAACATTACATACATGATAGAGCCTATGGCTGAAGCATAGGGAACATCTTTAATTTTCTCTCTATCTTCTGCAGTGGTCGGGCATTGAGTCTTACTCAACTTCACACCTTGTAACACAGGCAAGAATCCTTTCTTTGCTTGATCCATTTTGAACTTCTTCAAAACTTTGTCAAGGTATGTGCTTTGTGAAAGTCCAATTAAGCACCTTGATCTATCTCTATAGATCTTAATGCCCAATATGTAAGCAGCTTCACCGAGGTCTTTCATTGAAAAACTCTTATTCAAGTATCCCTTTATGCTATCCAGAAATTCTATATCATTTCCGATTAGCAATATGTCATCCACATATAATATCAGAAATGCTACAGAGCTCCCACTCACTTTCTTGTAAATACAGGCTTCTCCAAAAGTCTGTACAAAACCAAATGCTTTGATCACACTATCAAAGCGTTTATTCCAACTCCGAGATGCTTGCACCAGTCCATAAATGGATCGCTGGAGCTTGTACACTTTGTTAGCTCCTTTTGGATCGACAAAACCTGCCGGCTGCATCATATACAACTCTTCTTCCAGAAATTCATTCAGGAATGCAGTTTTGACATCCATCTGCCAAATTTCATAATCACGACAAGAAGAATGTGATGAATGATATGTGATGTATGATATTCATCATGTTCTTGTAATAGGAATCACGACTTGCATGTCGATGAGTATGACAACCGGCAGGAGCCATAGTAGTTGTCTTTATTTATTGTATGACCTGCGTGTCATTGAACAACGCCATGTAATTACTTTACTTTATTGCTAACCGGTAGCCATAGTAGTAGAAGTAATAAGTTGGCGAGACAACTTCATGGAGACACAATGATGGAGATCATGATGATGGAGATCATGGTGTCATGCCGGTGACGATGATGATCATGGAGCCCCGAAGATGGAGATCAAAAGGAGCAATATGATATTGGCCATATCATGTCACTATTAGATTGCATGTGATGTTTATCATGTTTATACATCTTATTTGCTTAGAACAACGGTAGCTTAAATAAGATGATCCCTCACTAAAATTTCAAGAGAAGTGTTCTCCCTAACTGTGCACCGTTGCGAAAGTTCGTCATTTCGAAGCACCACGTGATGATCGGGTGTGATAGATTCTTACGTTCGAATACAACGGGTGTTGACGAGCCTAGCATGTACAGACATGGCCTCGGAACACATGCGAAACACTTAGGTTAACTTGACGAGCCTAGCATGTACAGACATGGCCTCGGAACACGGAGGACCGAAAGGTCGAACATGAGTCGAATAGAAGATGCGATCAACATGAGATGTTCACCGATGATGACTAGTCCGTCTCACATGATGATCGTACACGGCCTAGTTGATTCGGATCATGTATCACTTAGATGGCTAGAGGGATGTCTATCTGAGTGGGAGTTCATAAGATGAACTTAATTATCCTGAACATAGTCAACAGGTCTTCGCAAATTATGTCGTAGCTCGCGCTTCAGTTCTACTGTTTAGATATGTTCCTAGAAAAAAAATTAGTTGAAAGTTGATAGTAGCATTTATGCAGACAGTAGAAGGCTTATGTCCTTAATGCACCGCTCAGTGTGCTAAACCTCATACGTCGTCTGTGGATGTTGCGAACATCTAACATACCCGTTTTGATGACTACATGATAGTTCAGTGCGTAATGCTAAATGGTTTAGAATTGAGGCACCAAAGACGTTTTTGAAACATCGCAGAACATATGAGATGTTCCAAGGACTGAAATTGGGATTTCAGGCTCGTGCCCACGTCAAGAGGTATAAGACCTCCGACGATTTTCTTAGCCTGTATAATAAGGGAGAAAAGCTCAATCTTGAGCTTGTGCTCAGATTGTCTGAGTACAACAATCGCTTGAATCGAGTGGGAGTTGATCTTCCAGATGAAATAGTGATGGTTCTCCAAAGTCACTGCCACCAAGCTACTAGAGCTTCGTGATGAACTATAACATATCAGGGATAGATATGATCCTTGAGCTATTCGCGACACCGCGAAAAGTAGAAATCAAAAGGGAGCATCAATCGTTGATGGTTAGTAAAACCACTAGTTTCAAGAAGGGCAAGGGCAAGAAAGGGATACTTCATGGAACAACAAATCAGTTGCTGTTCTAGTGAAGAAACCCAAAGTTGAACCCAAGCCCGAGACTAAGTGCTTCTGTAATAAGGGGAACAGTCACTGAAGCAGAACCACCCTAGATACTTGGTAGATGAGAAGGCTGGCGAGGTCGACAGAAGTATATTGGATATGCATTATAATGTGTACTTTACTAGTACTCCTAGTAGCACCAGGGTATTAGATACCGGTTCGGTTGCAAAGTGTTAGTAACTCGAAACAAAAGGCTACGGAATAAACGGAGACTAGCTAAAATGTGAGATGACGATATGTGTTGGAAGTATTTCCAAGGTTGATCAAATATCGTACGCTCCCTCTACCATCGAGATTGGTATTAAAACCTAAATAATTGTTATTTGGTGTTTGCGTTGAGCATAGACATGATTGGATTATGTTTATCGCGATACGGTTATTCATTTAAGGAGAATAATGGTTACTCTGTTTATTTGAATAATACCATCCCGATCGTAGTGATACACATTTTCACGCCAAAGGTATAAGATAGTAATGATAGTACCACACAAATGTGGCACTGCAATTTGAGTCATATTGGTATAAAACGCATGAAGAAGCTCCATGTTGATGGATCTTTGGACTCACTCATTTTTGAAAGGATTGAGACATGCGAACCATGTTTGTTGGTAGATATGCATGAAGAAACTCTATACAGATGGATCGTTTGGACTCACTTGATTTTGAATCACTTGAGACATGCAAATCATACCACATGGGCAAGATGACTGAAAGCCTCATTTTTAGTAAAATGGAACAAGAAAGCAACTTGTTGGAAGTAATACATCTTGATGTGCGCAGTCCAATGAGTGCTGAGGCATGTAGTGGATATCGTTATGTTCTTACTTCACAGATGATTTGAGTAGATACTGAGTATATTTACTTGATGAAACATAAGTCTGAATTATTGAAAGGTTCAAGTAATTTCAGAGTGAAGTTAAACATCGTCGTGACAAGAGGATAAAATGTCTATGATATGATCGTAGAGATGAATATCTGAATTACGAGTTTGGCACAGAATTAAGACATTGTGGAAATTGTTTCATAACCAATACTGCCTGGAACACCATAGTGTGATGGTGTGTCCGAACATCATAACTGCACCCTATTGGATATGATGCATACCATGATGTCTCTTATCGAATTACCACGATAGTTTATGGGTTAGGCATTAGAGAAAACCACATTCACTTTAAATAGGGCACCACGTAATTCCGATGAGATGACACCATATGAACTATGGTTTAGAGAAACCTAAGCTATCATTTCTTAAAAGTTTGGGGCTGCAACGCTTATGTGAAAAAGTTTCAGGCTGATAAGCTAGAACCCAAAGCGGATAAATGCATCTTCATAGGACACCCAAAACAGTTGGGTATACCTCCTGTCTCAGATCCGAAAGCAATAAGGGATTGTTTCTAGAATCGGGTCCTTTCTCGAGGAAAAGTTTCTCTCGAAAGAATTGAGTGGGAGGATGGTGGAGACTTGATGAGGTTATTGAACCGTCTCTTCAACTAGTGTGTGGCAGGGCACAGGGAGTTGTTCCTATGGCACCTACACCAATTGAAGTGGAAGCTTATGATAGTGATCATGAAACTTCAGATCAAGTCACTACCAAACCTCGTGGGATGACAAGGATGCGTACTAATTCAGAGTGGTATGTAATCCTGTCTTGGAAGTCATGTTGCTAGACAACAATGAACCTACGAGCTATGGAGAAGCGATGGTGGGTCTGGATTCCAAAATGGCTCGAGGCCATATAATCCGAGAGAGGATCCATATATGAAAACAAAGTGTAGACTTTGGAAGAACTACTTGATGGTCGTAAGGCTGTTAGGTACATATGGATTTTAAAAGGAAGACGGACAATGATGGTAAGTATCACCATTAAGAAAGCTCGACTTGTCGTTAAGATGTTTTCCGACAAGTTCAAGGAGTTGACTACGATGAGACTTTCTCACTCGTAGCGATGCTAAGAGTCTGTTGGAATTCTATTAGCGATTACTGCATTATTTATGAAATCTTGCAGACAGGATGCCAAAACATTGTTTCCTCGACGATTTTCTTGAGGAAAGGTTGTATGTGATACAACCGGAAGGTTTTGTCAATCCTGAAAGATGCTAACAAGTATGCAAAGCTCCAGCAATCCTTCTAAGGACTGGAGTAAGCATCTCGGAGTTGGAATGTATGCTTTGATGAGATGATCAAAGTTTTTGGGTGTATACAAAGTTTATGAGAAACTTGTATTTCCAAAGAAGTGAGTGGGAGCACTATAGAATTTCTGATGAGTATATGTTGTTGACATATTGTTGATCAGAAATGACGTAGAATTTCTGGAAAGCATATAGGGTTATTTGGAAAGTGTTTTTCAATGGAAAGCCTGGATTAAGCTACTTGAACATTGAGCATCAAGATCTATATGGATAGATCAAAACGCTTAATGGTACTTTCAAATGAGCACATACCTTGACATGATCTTGAAGGTGTTCAAGATGGATCAGTCAAAGAAGGAGTTCTTGCCTGAGTTGTAAGGTATGAAGTTAAGACTTAAAGCTCAACCACGGCAGAAGAAAGAGGAAGGACGAAGGTCGTCCCCTATGCTTTTGTCATAGGCTCCATATGGTATGCCATGCTGAGTACCACACCTGATGTGTGCCTTGCCACATATTTGGCAAGAGGGTACAAAGGTGATCTAGGAGTAGATCACCAGATAGCGGTCTAAATTATCCTTAGAGGAATAAGGATATGTTTCTCGGTTATGGAGGTGATAAAGAGTTCGACGTAAAGAGTTACGTCGATGCAAGCTTAACACCTATCCGGATAGCTTTGAGTAGAGATACCAGATACGTATAATGGAGCAACAATTTAGAATATCTCCAAGTAGAACAGTTATTTGAAATGGCTCCAAATGTAGCGTAGTAGTTGCATCTACAAGATGACATAGAAATTTGTGAAGTACATACGGATCTGAATGTTGCAGACCCGTTGACTGAAACCTCTCTCACAAGCATAACATGATTAAACCCAGAACTCTTTGGGTGTTAGTCACATGGGGATGTGACCTTGAGTGTTAATCACATATCGATGTGAATTGGATTATTGACTCTAGTGCAAGTGGGAGACTGTTGGAAATATGCCCTAGAGGCAACAATAAATTGGTTATTATTATATTTATATTTCCTTGTTCATGATAATCGTTTATTATCCATGCTAGAATTGTATTGATAGGAAACTCAAATACATGTGTGGATACATAGACAACACCATGTCCCTAGTAAGCCTCTAGTTGACTGGCTCGTTGATCAATAGATGGTTACGGTTTCTTGACCATGGACATTGGATGTCGTTGATAACGGGATCACATCATTAGGAGAATGATGTGATGGACAAGACCCAATCCTAAGCCTAGCAGAAAGATCGTGTAGTTCGTATGCTAAAGGTTTTCTAATGTCAAGTATCATTTCCTTAGACCATGAGATTGTGCAACTCCCGGATACCGTAGGAATACTTTGGGTGTGCCAAACATCACAACGTAACTGGGTGGCTATAAAGGTACACTATAGGTATCTCCGAAAGTGTCTGTTGGGTTGGCACGAATCGAGACTGGGATTTTTCACTCCGTGTAAACGAAGAGGTATCTCTGGGCCCACTTGGTAGGACATCATCATAATGTGCACAATGTGACCAAGGAGTTGATCACGGGATGATGTGTTACGGAACGAGTGAAGAGACTTGCCGGTAACGAGATTGAACATGGTATCGGGATACCGACGATCGAATCTCGGGCAAGTATCGTACCACTAGACAAAGGGAATTGTATACGGGATTGATTGAATCCTCGACATCGTGGTTCATCCGATGAGATCATCATTGAACATGTGGGAGCCAACATGGGTATCCAGATCCCGCTGTTGGTTATTCGCCGGAGAGTTATCTCGGCCATGTCTGCATGACTCCCGAACCCGTAGGGTCTACACACTTAAGGTTCGATGACGCTAGGGTTATAGGGAATAGATATACGTGGTTACCGAATGTTGTTCGGAGTCCCGGATGAGATCCCGTACGTCACGAGGAGTTCCGGAATGGTCCGGAGGTAAAGATTAATATATAGGAAGTATGCTTTTGGCCACCAGAAGTGTTCCGGGCATCACCGGTAGTGTACCGGGACCACCGGAGGGGTCCGGGGGTCCACCAGGTGGGACCACCAGCCTCGGAGGCCTACATGGGCCAATAGTGGGAAGGGACCAGCCCCTAAGTGGGATGGGGCGCCTCCCCACCAAGGCCCATGCGCCTAAGGGGAAGAGGGGGCAAACCCTAAGGGCAGATGGGCCTTAAGGCCCATGCCTGGTGCGCCTCCCTCTCCCCCTCCACTTGGCCTCCACCCAAGATGGGATTGGGGCTGGCCGCCACTCCTAGGGTGGAACCCTAGGTGGGGCACACCCCTCCCTCTCCCCTATATATACTTGAGGACTTGGGGCTACCAACAGATGAGTTCCTCTCCTTCTTGGCGCAGCCGTACCCCTCTCCCTCCTCGTCTCTTGCGGTGCTTGGCGAAGCCCTGCTGGAGTACCACGCTCCTCCACCACCACCACTCCATCGTGCTGCTGCTGGATGGAGTCTTCCCCAACCTCTCCTTCTCCCCTTGCTGGATCAAGGCGTATGAGACGTCACCGGGCTGTACGTGTGTTGAACACGGAGGTGTTGTCCGTTCGGCACTAGGATCATCGGTGATTTGGATCACGACGAGTACGACTCCATCAACGCCGTTCTCTTGAACGCTTCGGTGAAGCAATCTACAAGGGTATGTAGATGCACTCTCCTTCCCTCATTGGTAGACTTCTCCATAGATTGATCTTGGTGATGCGTAGAAAATTTTGAATTTCTGCTACGTTCCCCAACACATACGTTGTTCCCTTTGTCATCGGTATGTTACTTGCCCAAGATTCGATCGTCGGTATCTCAATACCTAGTTCAATCTCGTTACCGGCAAGTCTCTTTACTCGTTCCATAATACATCATCTTGCAACTAACTTATTAGTTGCATTGCTTGCAAGGCTTAAGTGATGTGTATTACCGAGAGGGCCCAGAGATACCTCTCCGACAATCGGAGCGACAAATCCTAATCTCGAAATACGCCAACCCAACATGTACCTTTGGAGACACCTATAGAGCACCTTTATAATCGCCCAGTTACGTTGTGACGTTTGGTAGCACACAAAGTGTTCCTCCAAGAAACGGGAGTTGCATAATCTCATAGTCATAGGAACATGTATAAGTCATGAAGAAAGCAATAGCAACATACTAAACGATCGGGTGCTAAGCTAATGGAATTGGTCATGTCAATCACATCATTCTCCTAATGATGTGATCCCGTTAATCAAATGACAACTCATCTCTATGGTTAGGAAACATAACCATCTTCGATTAACGAGCTAGTCAAGTAGAGGCATACTAGTGACACTTTGTTTGTCTATGTATTCACACAAGTATTACGTTTCCGGTTAATACAATTCTAGCATGAATAATAAACATTTATCATTATATAAGGAAATAAATAATAACTTTATTATTGCCTCTAGGGCATATTTCCTTCATTGCAGAATTTCTCTTGTCCATGAACTGCGTTCTGAATAATCCATTGATTCTGCAAGCCAAACAAAAATCTATCGTTCCTTCACAACTCTCAGGTTTTGCGTAACTCCTATAAGATCGTCTGCCGATAAAATCGTAACTTCTTCCAGGGTTTTTCCTTCAGCAAGAATGTGCTTGCTTCTTGGCAGGTCCTGGGGCCTGTGGGTTATGGCCCATCTCATCACTTGTAAACCTTGAGCTCATCCTAGGGGCAACTGATTATTTTCCAAACATCCAGCTTCCTGGCATTCTTAAATCCTTCCATTTGTACCGTCTCTCTTCCTTCTGTTGGTACCAAACTAAGACGTGATTATTCAAACTCATCACAGAGTTATAATCGTTCCATAATACCAACATCATACCTCCTTTATATCCAATAGTAATTCATCTCTTCATCCTCGTGGGTTATCCCACATACCGAGATATAAACTTATACTTATGGAGTCCATATTCCACTTCGTGGAACATCATTATCCTTTCTAGGGTCAAGCGTCCTTACAGGGGAATACTGGCCATCTCTGCATGGCACTTCTTCAACTGGGAAATGTGAAACACATCATGAACTCCTGACAGTCCTTTGGGTGACTCCAACTTGTTGGCCACTTCTCCCGTACGCTCCAAAACTCGGTATGCTCCTACAAATCTTGGGGCTAACTTTACCTTAACTCCAATTCGTTTAACTCCTCGTAGAGGACACACCTAAAGACATGCTCTGTCTCCAATTTCATATACTACCTCCTTGCGTTTTTTAGTCTGCATAACTCTTCTGCCTGGACTGAGCTACCTTCAGTCTATCTCGAATCAACTTAACATTCTCTTCTGACTCCTTGATCACATTTGGTCCAAACAACTGACGGTCTCCAACTTTATCCCACATACTCTTGGGGTATCACACATATCGAGACAAAACTCGTATGCATTTTGTCCGAAATCCACTCAGTGGAGTATCCTTATCTTTTCCAGGGGTCAAGGGTTCTTACAGGGTACTACCACCCTTAAAATGCACAAATCTTCCATAGACCATATTTCTCATTTCCTCAAAAATGGTCAAAATTCTTCTTCATAGGGTAACAACTCATAAAATCCATATCAGTACCAATGATGCTACTTTATTCATTCTCAAATGATTACAATCTCTCGCTTCTCCATTACATGTCTCAACTCAACACCTCAATATAAAAGAAAATGTTCTCACTTCTACTACTCCATTTCTTTTGTTGCAAACTCAACTATCTAGCACAAGTTTCCTTCTCCTTGGGGCATTCTCTGGCAAAGTGCCCTGCTTTATTACAACGAAAACATATTACTTCTAACAAGTCTCGAGGTTTCCTTTTTGGGCAACTGCTGAGGTAGTGCCCTGACTCCTTGCACCTATAATAGGTGATATGACTCAGGTCCTTTCTGGTATCCAATTTACTTCTCTTCCTGGACTTTTCCGTTCCAATCATGGATTCTATTTCTTGTGGGTCATACTCTACTTCTTCCGTCGGGAATTCTACTAGATCCCCATTCAAACAATTTTGGGAGATGTGTCCTTCTTCTCCACATGAATAGCAAGACTTAGTGTAGGGTTTACTCGGCTCCTCTTTAGGTGTGTCCTCCACATCTTCCTTCATCACGGGTTCTTCTAAAATTTCCATAAGGGCTCCTTTCTTTACTTCTTTCTTCTGCTGTACAGTTCTTTGTACCATGGGGTAAATGTGATACTAAGTAGGATAGTGGGTAATCCCTTCACACAAGAAACAAGTAATCTGCCTAGTTGGGCATTCTTCAACTGGGTGACTTCCTTCACAATTAGGGCATTCATCCTTGTGTTCTTTATGGGCGTGTCCTATTTCTCCACAAATCTTGCATGCATAAGGTTTCCTCATATCCTTTCCATAAGTCTTCAACTTCTAGGACACAAGATGAGATCTTTGCAGAGTCAACTTTAATTCTCTCCAAGTGGCTACTCCTTGCCATCCATTCATGGTTTGGTATATCCTCCACCAAGTAGCAGCACCTCTTTCATATCATTTCCAACTATAGGGTTATTCTCCATGTGATCATCCATGTTCTGAATCCATCAGTCTGTCTCCAATTGACTCATCGGTCTAGAAAATACAAGCTCATCTCCATTCATCCTCTATTGGGTCCAAGGGTTTTGGGGTGAGATGAGAGAGAGGGAGAGGGATGCACAATACAAACAATGGTTTTGAAAAGACAGATTTTATCTATGGCTGTCGGAAAAACATCAAACAAATGACAGCTCACAGACGTCGCATCTAACGTAGGTATATAACAGGGGTTTGGTCTTCTAAAGGTCAATAAATCTTCAACGTCTCCAAACTCTTCAAGCCTTGTTCATGCCTCCAATGGCTTCTTCCGATCATGCTTGTCTTTCTCAAGTTCTATTGCTAGATCAACTCTATTGACGCGAAGTCTCTTGTGACGTCCTTTAATATTCAGGAGTTGCATTCCAAACTTCTAGTTTCAACATCCTTCGCATGAACCATGGTCCTACTGTCCTTCAGTTCCTGACGAATCTCCGGTATCTCGAGGTTTTGCTCCTCCATCTTAGCTACTTCAGCTTCTTGGACCTAAGTTCTCCACGAAATGCTCCTTGTCAAAATACAGCTTCCTGAAGGTCCATCTTAAACTTCTTGATGTACTACTCCAGATCCTGGTGATACACCGGCTAAGGTTAAAACTTCATCTTTTGCTGATAGGTGCTCCATCAGCCTTCTACCATCCAATCCTTCTGAAGAAATGCCTGCTTAACTCAGTCTGGTGACAAATAGCATAAGCGGGCAATGACATCACAGATAACCGTGTTTCTGCTCTTGTCATTTCCATGAGCTATCATTCCATAGTTGATATCTCCTACCTTAGGGTTTTCTTGACAAAACTTTGAGTTCTCATGCTCCATGTTCCGGTCTTTCTCTGATACACCTTAATCTCGGGTATTGACAGCTTCCTTAGTCTGCCAAGTTCCATAAGGGGTGCCTTCCTAGGTCATACAAATCTAGAAAATTCTACAGGGCCTTTCAAATTCTCCTACTCTTCGGAGTCTTCAACCGTTGTAGTTTCCATTATTATAATACATGGTAAAATCCTCTTCATTCCAAAGTGGTCTTAGTTGTCTGATATCTTGTACTTCTCAGAGTGGTCTCATCAGTCGAATCCTCGTCTGGTCAAAAGGGGAAAGGGGTATGGTCTAACTAAAAGGGAATATTTGAATAAGCTCAGAAGAGAAGAGAGGTAAAAGATCCTTTTGAAAAGAAAGTTGTAGAGAAAATATTTCCTATGGGCTTGCCAGTTTCTAGGGGTCACGTCCTACAGTCAACATGTGCTCTGATACCATCTTGTAGCGACCCGACCTCAGACGGTCAAGTCTCTGTGCTTAAGTGTCATCCCTGGATCGGTATGCTGACACACACAGTACTCGAGGATTTATAACAGAGGTAAATCACATGTATAAAGTAACGTAAATACTATTACCTCAATCCAAATAGCGAAAGTAACAACAAGGTTGTGGATTCCCATCAACACCAACGGCAAAGTTGAGTGTAGAAATCGTAACCCTAGTGTATCACTTACTCGTCGTAAGATTCCTGCAACATGAGACGTTGCAGCCACAAAGGGTCAGTACATTGAATGTACTGGAAAATTCACACTGTAGAGCAATGATGAATAATGGCTATCACTACATGCATATATGGCTGGAGGAAAAGCTCTATGGTTAAATGTTTTTGCAAAAAGCCAATTTTTCCCTACTGCAAAGGAATATATTTTATTTAACTACAAAGTTGGTTGAAAATATTGAGAAGGTTCCTCCAACTCAATCCCAAAATAATAATCATTAACCCAATCAAGTTGATTAAATAGAGTGTTGAGATCAACATGAATATCCAAAGACCAGAGACTCAAAATTGTCCATAACCGGGGACACGGCTAACCATGATTAGTTTATACACTCTGCAGAGGTTTGCGCACTTTTCCCCACAAGACTCGATCGCCTCCCTTGGATTTCTCGCACTACATGGTGTTTGAGAAACGGATGACCGAGACACAGTCTTTCAGAAACATTAACTCTCTACTCCGGGCAGACCATACCAAACCTACAACCCTCTACCTGCTGATTCACCTCTTCAAGAGATTCACGTAACTTACTCAACTATGCTAGAGCCCATAATAGCTTGTGGTTGCACACGGAAGTTTCTAGCATGAATAATCTTATGATCCCTTTGAGCCTGGGTGGCGGTCCATAGGAAAATCACATGGGTACTCCGGGATTTCCAAAAATACAGGCAACACTGGGTACTCCAGGTGCCTCAATCCACCCAGATGTGTATTTAAGTTGCCACCTTAAGTAGAACCATTAATTAACAATCTCACATATGTCATGGATTTCACTCACCCAAACCACGTCTACGAGCATAGCATAGCAATATAAGCAACGCGTAGAAGTAACTCCCAAGGGTTTGAATGTAACAGAGCAATAGGTTCTACCTCATCAACTACTTCCCAACCCACATGTTAAAATCACATCCTAACCATGCAATGTTTGAGGATTGGAACTAATGCATACAAACTGGGTGATAAAGGGGTATTATCAAAGTGTGAACTTTCCTGCAATGTTGATGATGATGATTCGCACTCAAAACTCTTGATAGTTCTACTCGTCACACTTCGGTCAATCTATTGTAAGCAAGCAATAGTAACCACACATAAGCAATCACTCAAAAGATCGGGAAGAACGAAGAAGACAATTCGGTAAACGTCAAAACCAAGCAAATAACTCTTGCAACATAAAACAATTTCTAGCAGTACCAAAATTAAGTGAATTTGGCCTTATCAGAAAGTTTAGGTCAAGAGCTTCGATTTGTAAAAAGAATCAACTAAATCGGAGTTACGAAACTCAAGTTATGTTCAAAAGAAGTTTGAATATGAATCTGAACAAAATTCGAAATTTGAAAATTTCAAAAAGTTGATGTGACAGGTTCACTGAATAGGTGAAAACAAGACGAAGCTATAGGACAAAATTCTAAATTTGAAAATTTCAAAAAGTTGATGTGACAGGTTCACTGAATAGGTGAAAACAAGATGAAGCTATAGGCGCTGGTTTCATCTAATTTGGATAAACGAGTGAAAAGTTATGGCTATTTGAAAAATCAGGGCCAAGCTGTTTTACGAAAGAAAAATAACTACGGTTAAGGTCTAAAGTATATATACGTAGACTAATTGATAATCTAATTATTCTATCGTATTAGTCTAAAAAATAATAAACTACGAAAGTATAAGAAGAAGAAAAACAAAGAAAGATACCTTTATAAGGCAGAGAAAAGATGACTTTGGAGAGAAAAGACAATTTTCCAGAAGTCGCGCCGGAGAGGAGAAAAATATTTTTCTTAAATGAATCTAGTCAAACCAAAATATTGATTTAACCCGAATCGGATGATTTTTGGAGGCTCTATGGGTCTATATTTATTGGTGGAAAAGAGGCTTAGGGGTCAAAAACTAGGCAATGTGGGACTAAACGTAGACGAAAATATACGAAACAGAGAAGAAAAGACGTGGATGGGCCTAAAGGCCTTCGGCCGGCCGCGCGCATGCTGCGGCTGCAGTTTTTTTAAACAAAATTCGGCCTAAAAAATGAAAAGGCTGGCTGGGCCTGGCCCATTTAAGAGAGAAAAAAACAATGGGGCGCCAGAAGCTACTATACTGCGCATGTAGGCGATAAATAAATATGGGCCAAACATAGCGTTTCTTTTAAGTAGAAACAGAAGGAAAACCGAATAGCAAAGATAAAATAAAAATTTTATGTAGGCATATAATATACCAAAATTTGCAGAAAAGATTTTCTACAACATGGACATTTTAGTAATGCCAAATAAAATCCTCACAAATTTAGATAATTCAAAGAGTGCTACTAGTCTAATAAAATCCAATAAAAATCATTTTAAAAATATCAAAATGATTTAAAAATTTATTTCTCTCCAATTTTCTGTTGTAGGGAATTATGTTACCCTAATTTCCATATATTTTATTTTTGGAGAAAAATAATTTGAATAAAACTCAAATAACTCCAAATTGAAAATAAATTCAAAAGAAATTTGAATTTAATTCTTTGAAACTCCCAACTCATATTTCATATAATTTGAGGAAGTCATTTTATCTTCTCTTATGAAAATCATTGAGCTGCATGAAGTTTATGAATTGAAATATTTCCAAATGAAATTCAATTATTTTCAAATACCCTTTCATTTAATTTAAATGGAAGAAGTCATATCATCTTTGCTCAAGGGTTTTGTATTTGAAAAGAATTTGAATTCATGGAGATCAGAAAGCAAATACGAAAGTTTGGGAAAGTCCTTTTATTCCCTCTCATTTAACTTTCAAAAAGTTTCGAATTCACTCACTTTCAGATAATCAATCAAATCTATCTATTTATTATAACATTCCAAAATTTAGAATTTTGGGATGTTACAAATCCAGTAGGAGATCACGCTCAAGTCCCACGCACCTACACAAACTAATAAGAACCTCGCAACCAATGCGATAAAGGGGTTGTCAAGCCCTTCACGGTCACTTACGAGAGTGAGATCTGATAGATATGATAAGATAATATTTTTGGTATTTTTATGATAAAGATGCAAAGTAAAATAAAAGGCAAAAGAAATAACTAAGTATTGGAAGATTAATATGATGGAAGATAGACCCGGGGGCCATAGGTTTCACTAGTGGCTTCTCTCAAGAGCATAAGTATTACGGTGGGTAAACAAATTAATGTCGAGCAATTGATAGAATGGAGCATAGTTATGAGAATATCTAGGTAGGCTCATGTATATAGGAATCACATCCGAGACAAGTAGACCGAAACGATTCTGCATCACTACTATTACTCCACACATCAACCGCTATCCAGCATGCATCTAGAGTATTAAGTTCATAAGAACAGAGTAATGTTTTAAGGAAGATGACATGATGTAGAGGGATAAACTCATGCAATATGATATAAACCCTGTCTTTTTATCCTCGATGGCAACAATACAATACATGTCGATTCCCTTTCTGTCACTCGGATCGAGCACCGCAAGATTGAACCCAAAGCTAAGCACTTCTCCCATTGCAAGAAAGATCAATCTAGTAGGCCAAACCAAACTGATAATTCAAAGAGACTTGCAAAGATAAAACAATCATACATAAAAGAATTCAGAGGAGAATCAAATATTGTTCATAGATAATCTGGATCATAAACCCACAATTCATCTTATCTCGACAAACACACCGCAAAAGAAGATTACATCGAATAGATCTCCAAGAGAATCGAGGAGAACTTTGTATTGAGATCCAAAGAGAGAGAAGAAGCCATCTAGATAATAACTATGGACCCGTAGGTCTAAAGTAAACTACTCACAGATCACCAGAGAGGCCAAGGAGTTGATGTAGAGGCCCTCCATGATCAATGCCCCCTCCGGCGGAGCTCCGGAAAAGACCCCAAGATGGGTCTCTCGGGTATAGAAGGTTCCGGCGGTGGAATTAGGTTTTCGTGGTGCTCCTAGATGTTTGGGGGGTACGTGGACTTATATAGGAGGAAGAAGTACGCCAGTGGAGAAACAGAGGGCCCACGAGGGTGGAGGGCGTGCCCCAGGGGGGGGGGTTAGGCGCGCCCCCTGCCTCGTGGCTTCCTCCGTTGTTTCTTGATGCCCACTCCATGTCTCCTGGATCATGTTTGTTGAGAAAATCATGCTCCCGAAGGTTCATTCCGTTTAGACTCTGTTTGATATTCCTTTTCTTCGAAACCCTAAAATAGGCAAAAAAAGCAGCAATTTGGGCTGGGCCTCCGGTTAGTAGGTTAGTCCCAAAAATGATATAAAAGTGTAAAATAAAGCCAATTGACATCCAAAATAGTTAATATAATAGCATGGAGCAATAAAAAATTATAGATACGTTGAAGACATATCAAGCATCCCCAAGCTTAATTCCTGCTCGTCCTCGAGTAGGTAAATGATAAAAGAAGAAGTTTTTATGTGGAATGCTTTCTAACATATTTCTCAATGTAATTTTTTTCTTTATTGTGGCATGAATGTTCAGATCCAAAAGATTCAAGATAAAAGTTTACTATTGACATAGAAATAATAATACTTCAAGCATACTAACTAAGCAATTATGTCTTCTCAAAATAACATGGCCAAAGAAAGTTATCCCTACAAAATCATATAGTCTGGCTATGCTCTATCTTCACCACACAAAATATTTAAATCATGCACAACCCCGATGACAAGACAAGCAATTGTTTCATACTTTCGATGTTCTCAAACTTTTTCAATCTTCACGCAATATATGAGCGTGAGCCATGGCTATAGCACTATATGTGAAATAGAATGGTGGTTGTGGAGAAGACAAAAAGGAGAAGATAGTCACACATCAACTAGGCGTATCAATGGGCTATGGAGATGCCCATTAATAGATATCAATGTGAGTGAGTAGGGATTGTCATGCAATGGATGCACTAGAGCTATAAGTATATGAAAGCTCAACAAAAAAAACTAAGTGGGTGTGCATCCAACTCGCTTGCTCATGAAGACCCAGGGCATTTTGAGGAAGCCCATCATTGGAATATACAAGCCAAGTTCTATAATGAAAAATTCCCACAAGTATATGAAAGTGATATCATAGGTGACTCTCTATCATGAAGATCATGGTGCTACTTTGAAGCACAAGTGTGTAACAAGGATAGTAACATTGTCCCTTCTCTCTTTTTCTCTCATTTTTTTATTTGGGCCTTCTTTTTTTGGCCTCTTTTTTTTTCTTTTCTTGTTATTTATTTATTTTTCGTCCGGAGTCTCATCCCGACTTGTGGGGGAATCATAGTCTCCATCATCCTTTCCTCACTTGGGACAATGCTCTAATAATGATGATCATCACACTTTAATTTCTTACAACTCAAGAATTACAACTCAATACTTAGAACAAAATATGACTCTATGTGAATGCCTCCGGCGGTGTACCGGGATGTGCAATGATGCATGAGTGACATGTATGAAGAATTATGAACGGTGGCTTTGCCACAAATACGATGTCAACTACATGATCAAGCAAGCAATATGACAATGATGAAGCGTGTCATAATAACGGAACGGTAGAAAGTTGCATGGCAATATATCTCGGAATGGATATGGAAATGCCATAATAGGTAGGTATGGTGGCTATTTTGAGGAAGGTATATAGTGAGTTTATGGTACCGGCGAAAGTTGCACGATACTAGAGAGGCTAGCAATGGTGGAAGTGTGAGAGTGCGTATAATCCATGGACTCAACATTAGTCATAAAGAACTCACATACAAAAATCTATTATTTATTGAAACAAAGTATTAAGCGCATGCTCCTAGGGGGATAGATTGGTAGGAAAAGACCATCGGTCGTCCCCGACCGCCACTCATAAGGAAGACAATCAATAAATAAATCATGCTCCGACTTCATCACATAACGGTTCACCATACATGCATGCTACGGGAATCACAAACTTCAACACAAGTATTTCTCAAATTCACAACTACTCAACTAGCATGACTCTAATATCACCATCTCCATATCTCAAAACAATTATCAAGCATCAAACTTCTCATAGTATTCAATCTATGAAAGTTTTTATATTATAGCAAAGGTCCATGTTGTTCTAAAGGACTCTCAAAATAATATAAGTGAAGCATGAGAGATCAATTATTTCTATAAAATAAAACCACTTCCGTGCTCTAAAAGATATAAGTGAAGCACTAGAGCAAAAACTATATAGCTCAAAAGATATAAGTGAAGCACGTAGAGTATTCTGATAAATTTCAAATCATGCGAGTCTCTATCAAAAGGTGTGTACAACAAGTATGATTGTGGTAAACTAAAAAGGAAAGAATCAAATCATACAAGACGCTCCAAGCAAAACACATATCATGTGGTGAATAAAAATATAGCTCCAAGTAAAGTTACCGATAGACGAAGACGAAAGAGGGGATGCCTTCCGGGGCATCCCCAAGCTTAGGATTTTTGGTGTCCTTAAATTTTACCTTGGGGTGCCATGGGAATCCCCAAGCTTAGGCTCTTGCCACTCTTTGTTCCATAATCCATCAAATCTTTACCCAAAACTTGAAAACTTCACAACACAAAACTCAAAATAGAAAATCTCGTGAGCTCCGTTAGCGAAAGAAAAGAAAACACCACTTCAATGTACTGTAATGAACTCATTATTTATTTATATTGGTGTTAAACCTACTTTATTCCAACTTCTCTATGGTTTATAAACTCTTTTACTAGCCATAGATTCATCAAAATAAGCAAACAAGACATGAAAAACAGAATCTGTCAAAAACAAAACAGTCTGTAGTAATCTGTTGCTAACGCAACTTATGGAACCCCAAAAATTCTAAAATAAATTTCTGGACGTGAGGAATTTATATATTAATCATATTCAAAAATAATTAACTAAATAGCACATTCCAAATAAAAATGGCAGCAGTTCTCGTGAGCGCTAAAGTTTCTGTTTTTTTACAGCAGATCAAAAAGACTTTGCCCAAGTCTTCGCAACGGTTCTACTTGGCACAAACACTAATTAAACACAAAAAACACAACCAAAACAGAGGCTATAAAATTATTTATTACTAAACTGGAGAAAAAAAATCAAGGAATAGAAATAAAATTGGGTTGCCTCCCAACAAGCGCTATCGTTTAATGCCCCTAGCTAGGCATAAAAGCGAAGATAGATCTAGGTATTGTCATCTTTGGTTTTAGGGAAGAAAAGATAAAACTTATTATCTATGGCATTAATCTTTATATTTTTATAAAGCACATGGTTTTTAATGGTAGAAGAAAGATTAAGCATTTTACGGAAATTTGCATCTAAGCTACTTTTGATCTCTTTGATAGATTCTATTTGGTAGGAGAGCAAAAGAGATGTGGATTCAACCTTCTCATTCATGGGGTGCCCAAATATGGTTTTCACCTTTTCATAGGTATCTACGGCATCCCCTTCAAGAAAATCTTCTTCAAAAATAGAATCTAGGACATGCATAAACGAAAAAGGTAGGGCAACATAAAAGCTCTTTAAGTAAATTTCAATTTGGTACTGGGGCACATAGCTGGCCCGGATCCTTAATAGTCTATCCCAAGCATCTGTCAAAGATTCATCGAGTAAATAACGAAAAATTCTGGAATCATCTTCGTCAAAATTATTAAGATTCTCATTGATAACTTCAGTATGTCTTTCCATAGCATCATTTTTATGAGTTTAGAGAGAATAGAAGGATTGTCAAAAGTACTAAAACTCGGGAGAGAACCCCCAACCCTTTTTGATTCCGACATGGCGAAAGAAAGGAGAGCGGAAAAGAGAAGGCGAATAAAAATGGCAAGGGTGAAGTGGGGGAGAGAAAAACGAGAGGCAAATGGAAAATAATGTAATGCGAGGGATAATGGTTTGTGATGGGTACTTGATATGCCTTGACTTGGCAACGGCACCTAAAATGACTCGTTGTTGGGAGTCAAATCTTGACTTGACTTGGCACGAATCTCCCCGGCAACGGCGCTAGAAATCCTTCTTGCTACCTATTGGTCATTGCGTTGGTTTTCCCTTGAAGAGGAAAGGGTGATGCAGCAAAGTAGCGTAAGTATTTCCCTCAGTTTTTTAGAACCAAGGTATCAATCCAGTAGGAGATCACGCTCAAGTCCCACGCACCTATACAAACAAATAAGAACCTCACAACCAATGCGATAAAGGGGTTGTCAAGCCCTTCACGGCCACTTACGAGAGTGAGATCTGATAGATATGATAAGATAATATTTTTGCTATTTTTATGATAAAGATGCAAAGTGAAATAAAAGGCAAAAGAAATAACTAAGTATTGGAAGATTAATATGATGGAAGATGGACCCGGGGGCCATAGGTTTCACTAGTGGCTTCTCTTAAGAGCATAAGTATTACGGTGGGTAAACAAATTACTGTCGAGCAATTCATAGAATTGAGCATAGTTATGAGAATATCTAGGTATGATCATGTATATAGGCATCACGTCCGAGACAAGTAGGCCGAAACGATTCTGCACCTACTACTATTACTCCACACATCGACCGCTATCCAACATGCATCTAGAGTATTACGTTCATAAGAACAGAGTAATGCTTTAAGGAAGATGACATGATGTAGAGGGATAAACTCATGCAATATGATATAAACCACATCTTTTTATCCTCGATGGCAACAATACAACACGTGTCGGTTCCCTTTCTTTCACTGGGATCGAGTACCGCAAGATTGAACCCAAAGCTAAGCACTTCTCCCATTGCAAGAAAGATCAATCTAGTAGGCCAAACCAAACTGATAATTCGAAGAGACTTGCAAAGATAAACCAATAATACATAAAAGAATTCAGAGGAGAATCAAATTATGTTCATAGATAATCTGGATCATAAACCCACAATTCATCAGATCTCGACAAACACACCGCAAAAGAAGATTACATCGAGTAGATCTCCAAGAGAATCGAGGAGAACTTTGTATTGAGATCCCAAGAGAGAGAAGAAGCCATCTAGCTAATAACTATGGACCCATAGGTCTGAAGTAAACTACTCACACATCACCGGAGAGGCCATGGAGTTGATGTAGAGGCCCTCCGTGATCAATGCCCCCTCCGGCGGAGCTCCGGAAAAGGCCCCAAGATGGGATCTCTCGGGTACAGAAGGTTGCGGCGGTGGAATTAGGTTTTTGTGGTGCTCCTGGATATTTGGGGGGTACGTGGACTTATATAGGAGGAAGAAGTACGTCGGTGGAGCAACGGAGGGCCCACGAGGGTGGAGGGCGCGCCCAGGGGGGTAGGCGTGCCCCCTGCCTCATGGCTTCCTCCGTTGTTTCTTGATGCCCACTCCAAGTCTCCTGGATCACGTTTGTTGAGAAAATCATGTTCTGGAAGGTTTCATTCCGTTTGGACTCCGTTTGATATTCCTTTTCTTCAAAACCCTAAAATAGGCAAAAAAATAGCAATTTGGGCTGGGCCTCCGGTTAGTAGGTTAGTCCAAAAAATGATATAAAAGTTTAAAATAAAGCTCATTGACATCCAAAATAGATAATATAATAGCGTGAAGCAATCAAAACTTATAGATACGTTGGAGACGTATCAGCGGGGGGCACCCCAAAGGCACAACTGTTGTTTCTTAGCCGTGTGCGGTGCCCCTCTCCCTAGTTTACTCCTCTGGTCATATCGTCGTAGTGCTTAGGCGAAGCCTGATGACCCACAAGTATAGGGGATCAATTTTAGTTCTTTTTGATAAGTAAGAGTGTCGAACCCAACGAGGAGCAGAAGGAAATGACAAGTGGTTTTCAGCAAGGTAATGCTTGCAAGTACTGAAATTGTAAGTAGTAGAGTAGTTTGATAGCAAGATAATTTGTAACGAGCAAGTAACGATAGTAGCAAGAAAAGTGCAGCAAGGTAGGCCAATCCTTTTGAGGCAAAGTATGCGCCAAACAGTCTCTTATGATAAGCAAAGCGTTCTTGAGCGTACATAGGAATTTCATCTAGTCACTTTGATCATGTTGGTTTTATTCGTGTTTGGTACTTTGATAATTTGATATGTGGGTGGACCGGTGTTTAGGTGATGTTCTTACTTGAACAAACCTCCTACTTATGATTAACCCTCCCGCAAGCATCTGCAAATACGAGAAAAGTATTACGAATAAATTCTAACCATAGCATTAAACTTTTAGATCCAATTAGTCCATTATGGAATAGCGCATAAACTGGGGTTTAAGCTTCTGTCACTCTCACAAGCCATCATCTAATTACTACTCCACAATGCATTCCCTTAGGCCCAAACATGGTGAAGTGTCATGTAGTCGACGTTCACATATCAAGTTCACATGATTACTTGTAACATGATTTCTCCCGTGACCTCAAGAACAAAAGTAACTACTCACAAATGATAAACATGCTCATGATCAGAGGGGTATTAAATAGCATATTGGATCTGAACATATAATCTTCCACCAAATAAACCATATAGTAATCAACTACAAGATGTAATCAACACTACTAGCCACCCACACAAGCACCAATCTATAGTTCCGGTAACAAGATTGAACACAAGAGATGAACTAGGGTTTGAGATGAGATGGTGCTATTGAAGATGTTGATGGAGATTGCCCTCCCCAACATGGGAGAGTTGTTGGTGATGATGATGATGACGATTTCCCCCTCCGGGAGGGAAGTTCCCCTGGCAGAATCGCTCCGCGAAAGGGCAAAAGTGCTCCTGCCCAAGTTCCACCTCGAGGCGGCGGCGCTCCGTCCCAAAAGTCCTCTCCTTATTTTTTCTAGGTCAAAATGACTTATATACCAGAAGATGGGCACCGGAGGTGGGCCTGGGTGAGCACAACCCACCAGTGCGCGCCTGGGCTCCCTGGCGCGCCCAGGTGGGCTGTGCCCACCTGGTGGGCCCCCTTTGGTACTTATTGGCTCCAATATTCCTCATATATTCCATAAAAATTCTTCGTGAAGTTTCAGCCCATTTGGAGTTGTGCAGAACAGATGGCCTGACGTAGCTTTTCCAGGTCCAGATTTCCGCCTGCCGGAATTCTCCCTCTTTGTGTAAACCTTGCATATTATGAGAGAAAAGGCATTAGAATTACTCCAAAAGGCATTATTATGGATAAAAACATCTTAAATAACAGTGAGAAAAGATGATGCACAATGGACGTATCAACTCCCCCAAGCTTAGACCTCACTTGTCCTCAAGCGAAACCGAAATCGAAAAACATGTCCACATGCTTTGAGAGAGAGGTGTCGATAAAAACAAAATACGGGCATAGAAGCATCATGTTGATTATTATAAGAGCAACAAGATTAAACATATGACTTTTATCATAAAACTTTTATCATAGACTTCGCATGAATAAGTGACAATTCATCATACAATTGAAGTATAAAGCAAAAACACTATTTGAAACCAACAAACAATGTTCTCAATCAACTTTGCAACTACAATTCATCAACTTTTCAGGAAGGGTCACGTATCGGAGCCTTTAGGGAAGTCCACATACTCAACCATCATATAGTCTTCTATGATTGCTAACACTCACCGCGTACACATGAGCAAAATGTTTCAACCGGACACATAGGAAGATAGGGGCTTATAGTTTCGCCTCCCAATGGACTCACCTCAAGGGTGATGTCAACAATAATAACTCATGCTATCTATATTCAGCTGGACATATGTTCCTAGATCTTTCCTCACTACATGATGCTTGCCAAGGGAGAAAAATAAAAAGGAATAGAAGGAAAACTTTGACTCTTTGCATAAAAGTAAATACATAAAAGTAAAAGATAGGCCCTTCATAGAGGGAAGCAAAGGTCGCCATGCGCTTATTTGTTTGTATTCTCAACCCCTTAGTAAAAAAGAACGCCACGTTACATTGCCCCTTGTGATAGCGACCTTTATTATGCAATCTGTTGCTTTTATTCTTCGCCATCACAAGTTCGTGCAACGCTCAATTTTCTCTTACACTAAATGATCTCAAACATTTAGAAGCAATTTTTATTGCCTTCTTGCATCGATGACAACTTACTTGAGGGATCTTGCTCAATCCCTAGGTAGGTATGGTGGACACTTGAAAATAAGATTTGGGTTTAAGGGTTTTTGGATGCACAAGTAGTATCTATACTTAGTGCGGAATTTTTGGCTAGCAAAGATAGGGGCAAGCACCACATGTTAAAGGATCTATGACAATATGACTTCTATGTGAATATAAACAAACATAAACTATTAAGTTGTCTTCCTTGTCCAATGTCAACAATTTTGGCATATAATATTTTGATGAGGGCTCACAATCACAAAAGATTTCTAGGATAGTATATTTATATGTGAATCTTCTCTTCCCTTATTAATTCTTTCATGAGTTGCATCATTGACTAATGCTATGTTTGTCAATCTCTAATAAAATTTTCTACTTATACTTTTCCTCATGTGGTGTCATCACCTACCATAGGATTAGTATATGATCTTTTCATTATTTCTTTCCTTTCTTTTATTTATTTCCTTTCTTTTATTTGAAACATGACAGTAAAGAAAGCAAAAACTCAAACTAAACTTTATTATATAACTTGCATATGATTACAAGGATAGATCACTAAGCAAACTCCCAAGGAAGAAAAGATCGAACTAACTTGTATTCATCTAAAGCAAAAGATCGAACTAAAATAAGTAAAAGCAAAAAGATAGTGGGATGATACGATACCGGGGCACCTCCCCCAAGCTTTGCAGAAGCCAAGGGGAGTGCCCATACCCGATACTCAATTCTCCTTTGGTGGTGAAGAAGATGATATTGATGATGAAGTAGTATTCTCCAACATAACCATGTGTAGATCCTTGAAACCTTGAATCTCCCTAAGGGCTTGATGAATTAATTCACTGTTTTTCTTCACCTTAGCCATTATGTGTTATTCTCAGGGCCCCATGGTTTTGTTCCTGCATTGTTTTCTCTTGGCCGGGATATGTCCTAGTTGGACGGTATGTGCCTAGGAGGAGTGTTCTCGAACCCATAATTGTGAATCAAATTATGAAAATTGTTATGATGTAACCTATGTAAGGGCCTCCTCGGTGGGAGCTCTTCTTGCACTTCCAGGCTCGCTTGGTTGTTCGATCATCCCATGGCTCAATGAGGATCAGGGCGAGTAGATATGCCAGCTAGTGTACCCCTCTCGGAGGCCGGAGTGTGAATCCAAAAGGGACTTTCCTCTTCTTCCTCCATAGCAACCTCTTTGGCTTCATCCCTCCTTAGATCTTCCTGAACTAACCTTATGTCTCCTTCTCCATTGTTGAAGGGTGAGGAAGACATGACACTGGTCTAGTTGAATCTGTTAGAAAACAACAAGAAAAGAGAACAAAGGATTTGTTCGTGATACGGTGATCAACAGGTTCGGGAAGTATATATAGATTTTTTTATCTTGGAGGACAAGCATACGGAAGAAAAACGGAGTACGAAAGGTGTCCCAGGTGGGCACAACCCACCTTGGCACGCCAAGGAAGCCTGGCGCGCCTTGGTGTCTTGTGCCCACCAGGGTACGCTTCCTGGAAGTTTTTTATTTCCACTTTTCTAAATATTCCAAAACTGATAAAAAATATTTTTGCGGATTTTTCAAAGTCCGTTTACTTACCGTATCACGTACCTTCTTATTTTCACAATTCTGGAGTGTTCCGGAAGGACTCTTTTATGTGTTCTTCCGGTGTCAAAGTTTGGATAATATTATTTTCAACATTAATGGGCGTACCTGAGATATAATGTTTTATTCGTTGCCCATTGACAACCTTCGGGTTAGTACCTTCGGAATTATTTATTTTGATAGCTCCAGACCGATAAACCTCCTCGATGACATACGAGCCTTCCCATTTTGAGAGGAGTTTTCCTGCAAAGAATCTAAAATGAGAGTTGCACAAAAGAATATATTCTCCGACTTTAAACTCACGCTTTTGGATTCTTTTGTCATGCCATCTTTTAACCTTTTCTTTGAATAATTTTGTATTTTCATAAGCCTTGGTTCTCCATTCATCTAATGAGCTAATATCAAATAACCTCTTTTCACCAGCAAGTTTAAAATCATAGTTGATCTCTTTGATTGCCCAATATGCTTTATGTTCTAACTCAAGAGGAAAATGACAAGCTTTTCCATAAACCATTTTATAAGGAGACATACCCATAGGATTTTTATACCTATAAGCCCAAAGTGCATCATCTAATTTGTTAGACCAATTCTTCCTGGACCTATTGACAGTCTTTTGCAAAATTAATTTTATTTCTCTATTGCTAAGTTCAACTTGACCACTAGACTCGGGATGATAAGGTGATGCAATCCTATGGTTAACATCATACTTGGCAAGCATTTTACGGAAAGCACCATGAATAAAGTGTGAACCACCATCAGTCATTAAATATCTAGGGACTCCAAACCTTGGTAAAATAACTTCCTTAAGCATTTTAATAGAGGTGTTGTCGTCAGCACTATTGGTTGGAATAGCATCTACCCATTTAGTAACATAATTGAGAGCAACCAAAATATGTGTATACCCATTAGAGGAAAGAAAAGGTCCCATGTAATCAAATCCCTAAACATCAAATGGTTCAACAACAAGTGAACAATTCATAGGGATTTCTTGACGCTTACCAATATTATCTATCCTTTGACATTCGTCACAAGATAAGACGAACTTATGGGCATCCTTGAAGAGAGTAGGCCAATGAAATCCAGATTGCAATACCTTGTGAGTAGTTCTATCTCCAGCATGATGCCCTCCATAAGCTTCGGAGTGACATTTCCATAGGATTTGTCCCTGTTCATGCTCAGGTACACAATGCCTAATAATACCATCTACTCCTTTATAAAGATGTGGGTCATTCCAAAAGTAATGTCTTAAATCATAGAAGAATTTTTTTTCTTTTGTTGATAAGTAAAGCTAGGTGGTAAATATTTAGCAACAATGTAATTAGCATAATCAGCATACCAAGGAGTACTGTGAGAAACATTTATTACAGCTAACTGCTCATCAGGAAAACTATCATCAATAGGTAGTGGGTCATCAAGCACATTTTCAAGCCTTGATAAATTATCAGCTACTGGGTTCTCATCTCCTTTTCTATCAATGATGTGTAAATCAAATTCTTGTAATAAGAGAACCCATCGAATAAGTATAGGTTTAGCATCTTTCTTTTCCACAAGATATTTAATATCAGCATGGTCTGTGTGAACAGTTACTTTGGAATCAACAATACAAGGTCTAAATTTATCACAAGCAAACACAACTGCTAAGAATTCTTTTTTAGTAGTAGCATAATTTCTTTGAGTACTATCTAGAGTTTTACTAGAATAATGAATTACATCAAGTTTCTTATCAACTCTTTGTCCAAGAACAGCACCAACGGCATAATCACTAGCATCACACATAATTTCAAAAGGCAAGTTCCAATCAGGTGGTTGAACAATAGGTGTACAAATTACGGCTTTCTTGAGTGTTTCAAAGGCTTCTAAATAATCATCATCAAAACAAAAGGAATATCCTTTTGCAAGAGACTAGTAAGAGGCCCAGAAATTTTAGAAAAGTCTTTGATAAATCTCCTATAGAAACCAGCATGACCTAAGAAACTATGAATACCTTTTATATCTTTAGGACATGGCATTTTATCAATTGCATCAACCTTAGCTTTGTCCACGTCAATACCTCTTTCAGAAATTTTATGACCGAAGACAATGCCTTCATTAACCATGAAGTGGCACTTCTCCCAATTCAAGACAAGATTTGTTTGTTCACATCTCTGCAAAACTCGATGAAGATTGCTTAAACAATCATCAAAAGACTTCCCATAGACAGAAAAGTCATCCATGAAAACCTCAACAATATTTTCACAGAAGTCAGAGAATGTAGCAGTCATACATCTTTCGAAGGTAGTAGGTGCATTACATAAACCGAAAGGCATGCGTCTATAAGCATAAGTTCCAAAGGGACAAGTAAAAGTGGTCTTTTCTTGATCAGGTTGAGAAACAGGTATTTGTGAAAAAATAGAATATCCATCAAGGAAGGAAAAATGTGTGTGCTTAGATAATATTTCGAGCATTTGATCAATAAAAGGCAGACGGTAATGATCTTTTCTAGTTGCTTTGTTTATTTTTCTAAAATCAATTACCATCCTATAGCCTGTAACAATTCTTTTGTGGAATAAGTTCGTTATTATCATTAGGAACAACAGTAATACCTCCTTTCTTAGGGACACAATGAACATGACTTACCCATCTACTATCATCTATAGGATCGATTATACCTCCCTCCAGAAGTTTTAATATTTCCGTTCTTACCACTTCTTTCATCTTCGGGTTTAACTGACGTTGGTGATCAACAACAGGTTTAGCATTAGGTTCCATATTAATTTTGTGCTGCCATAGAGTGGAATAATTCCCTTTAAATCATCAAGAGTATATCCAATAGCAGCTCGGTGCTTCCTTAGAACTTCAATAATCTTTCTTCTTCATGTTCTGAAAGGTTAGCACTGATAATAATAGGATATATCTTCTTTTCATCAAGATAAGCATATTTCAAAGTGTCTGGCAATTGTTTTAATTCAAACACAGGATCACTTTAGGTGGAGAAGGACCTCCTAGAGTTTCAATAGGAAAATTGTTATTAAGTAGGACGTTTTTCAAAGAAAATTTTATCTATTTCATTTCTTTCATGCATATGTAAATCATTTTCGTGGTCTAGCAAATATTGTTCTAAAGGATGAGTAGGGTATTTAATTTTTCCATGAAGCTTTCTACTAAACTTGGAAAAATTAAATTCATCCTTACTAGGCAATTATTTTTCATGAAGCTTTCTACTAAACTTGGAAAAATTAAATTCATGAGACTCATCACCAAAACTAACACCGACAGTTTGCTTCTCACAATCTATTCTAGCATTAACAATGTTCAAGAAAGGTCTACCAAAGATATTGGGACAAAAGTCATCTTGTGGGGAATCAAGAACAAGAAAATCAGTAGGGTATTTAACTTTTTCACACAAGACTTAAACAGCTCTAACAATCCCAATTGGTGATAAAGTGTCTCTATTAGCAAGTTTAATAGTAACATCTATGTCTTCTATCTCTGCAGGTGCTATGTCATTCATAATTTCTTGATATAAAGTGTAAGGAATAGCGCTCACACTAGCACCTATGTCACACAAACCATGATAACAGTGATCTCCTACTTTAACTGAGACAACAGGCATGCCAAAAACAGGTCCATGTTTATCTTTTTTATCAGGTTTGGCAATTCTAGCAGCTTCTTCATAGAAGTAAATAACATGCACATCCATATCTTCTTCCAAGAGATCTTTAACCATGGCAATACTAGGTTCTACTTTAATTTTTTCATCAGGTTTAGGTGTTCTAATATAGATTTTGTTAAACACAGTTGAAACTTTAGCATGTTCCTTTATCCTGACAGGGAATGGTGGTTTCTCTATATAAGCAGAAGGAACAACTGGATCAACATTATAAAGTATAGTTTCTTCTTTAACCGGTACTGGTTCTTTTGTTTCTTCTTTAATAGGTGGATGATACTTAAACCACTTCTCTTTAGGGAGTTCAACATGAGTAGCAAATGATTCACAAAAGGAGGCTACTATCTCAGAGTCAAGTCCATATTTAGTGCTAAACTTTTGAAAAGCATCGGAATCCATAAAAGATTTAACACAATCATACTTAAGTTTAATACCTAACTCTTTACCTTTGTCGAGTTCCCAATCTTTAGAGTTGTGTTTAATTCTTTCCAAAAGATCCCACCGGAATTCAATAGTCTTCTTCATAAAAGAACCAGCACAAGAAGTATCAAGCATGGTTTGATCATTAGGACAAAGCCAAGCATACAAGTTCTGGATAATAATTTCTCTTGAGAACTCATGATTGGGGCATGAATATAACATTGACTTAAGCCTCCCCCAAGCTAGAGAGATATTTTCTCCTTCATGAGGCCAAAAATTATATATATAATTCCGATCACGATGAACTAGATGCATAGGATAATTTTTTTGGTGGAACTCCAATTTTAAACGATTCCAATTCCAAGATCCAATATCATCGCATAGCCTATACCATGCCAATGCTTTTCCCTTCAAAGATAAAGGGAAAACCTTTTTCATAACTTCATCCCTGGGTAAACTTGCAAGCTTAAACAATCCACAAATTTGTTCTACATATATCAAGTGCATATCAGGATGTTCTATTCCATCTCCTGCATAAGGATTAGCTAGCAGTTGTTTTATAATACCCAAAGTAATTTCATATTCAATATTTTCAGTACGTGCAATAGGTTGAGCGGTAGCTAATTGTGGTTTCGGACGAGGTCAAGATACCCCGAACAAACCCCTCAAAGGATTTTTTTTCCATAGTAACAAGTGATAATAAATTTCAGCACACTATATAAATGTTTCCCTACCAAATTCCACTTACCAAAGGTGCTTCACTCCCCGGCAACGACGCCAGAAAATAGCCTTGATGACCCACAAGTATAGGGGGTCAATTGTAGCTCTTTTCGATAAGTAAGAGTGTCGAACCCAACGCAGAGCAAAAGGAAATGACAAGTGGTTTTCAGCAAGGTAATGTCTGCAAGTGCTGAAATTGTAAGTAGCAGAGTAGTTTGATAGCAAGATAATTTGTAACGAGCAAGTAACGATAGTAGTAACAGAAGTGCGGCAAGGTAGCCCAATCCTTTTGAGGCAAAGGACGGGCCAAAACGGTCTCTTATGATAAGCAAAGCGTTCTTGAGGGTACACGGGAATTTCATTTAGTCACTTTCATCATGTTGGTTTTATTCGTGTTCGGTACTTTGATAATTTCATATGTGGGTGGACCGGTGCTTAGGTTCTGTTATTACTTGAACAAACCTCCTACTTATGATTAACCCTCCCACAAGCATCTGCAACTATGACAAAAGTATTAAGAATAAATTCTAACCATAGCATTAAACTTTTGGATCCAATCGGTCCCTTATGGAATAGCGCATAAACTGGGGTTTAAGCTTGTGTCACTCTCGCAACCCATCATCTATTTGCTACTCCACAATGCATTCCCTTAGGCCCAAATATGGTGAAGTGTCATGTAGTCGACGTTCACATGACACCACTAAGGGAATCACAACATACATACTACCAAAATATCGAACACATATCAAGTTCACATGATTACTTGCAACATGATTTCTCCCATGACGTCAAGAACACAAGTAACTACTCACAAATGATAAACATGCTCATGATCAGAGGAGTATTAAATAGCATATTGGATCTGAACATATAATCTTCCACCAAATAAACCATATAGTAATCAACTTCAAGATGTAAACAACACTACTAGCCACCCACAAGCACCAATCTATAGTTTCGGTAACAAGATTGAACACAAGAGATGAACTAGGGTTTGAGAGGAGATGATGTTGTTGAAGATGTTGATGGAGATTGCCCTCCCCAAGATGGGAGAGTTGTTGGTAATACGTCCATTTTGCATCATGCTTTTATATCGATATTTATTGCATTATGGGCTGTTATTACACATTATGTCACAATACTTATGCCTATTCTCTCTTATTTTACAAGGTTTACATGAAGAGGGAGAATGCTGGCAGCTAGGATTCTGGGCTGGAAAAAGAGCAAATATTAGAGACCTATTCTGCACAGCTCCAAAAGTCCTGAAACTTCACGGAAGACGTTTTCAGAATATATAAAAAATACTCAACGGAAGAGATTCACCAGGGGGCCACACCCTGCCCACGAGGGTGGGGGCACGCCCTACCCCCCTGGGCGTGCCCCCTACATCGTGGGCCCCCTGGTGGCCCTCCGGTGGCCATCTTCTGCTATATGAAGTCTTTCGATGGGAAAAAATAAGAAGCCATCTTCTCGGACGAAACTCCACTGCCAGGAGGCGGAACCAATCTAGGGCTCCGACAAAGCTGTTCTGCTGGGGAAACTTCCCTCCCGGAGGGGGAATCATCGCCATCATCATCACCAACGCTCCTCTCATCGGGAGAGGGCAATCTCCATCAACATCTTCATCAGCACCATCTCCTCTCAAAACCCTAGTTCATCTCTTGTATCCAATTCTTGTCTCCAAGTCCGGGATTGGTGCTAGTAGGTTGCTAGTAGTGTTAATTACTCCTTGTAGTTGATGCTAGTTGGTTTATTTGGTGGAAGATCATATGTTCAGATCCTATATGCATATTAATACCCCTTTGATTATGAACATGTTTATGCTTTGTGAGTAGTTACGTTTGTTCCTGAGGACATGGGAGAAGTCTTGCTATTAGTAGTCATGTGAATTTGGTATTCGTTCGATATTTTGATGAGATGTATGTTGTCTCTCCTCTAGTGGTGTTATGTGAACGTCGACTACATGACACTTCACCATTATTTGGGCCTAGAGGAAGGCATTGGGAAATAATAAGTAGATGATGGGTTGCAGAGTGACAGAAGCTTAAAGCCTAGTTTATGCGTTGCTTTGTAAGGGGCTGATTTGGATCCATATGTTTCATGCTATGGTTAGGTTTACCTTAATACTTTTGTTGTAGTAGTGGATGCTTGCAATAGAGGTTAATCATAAGTGGGATGCTTGTCCAAGTAAGGATAGTACCCAAGCACCGGTCCACCCACATACCAAATTATCAAAGTACCGAACGCGAATCATATGAGCGTGATGAAAACTAGCTTGATGATATTCCCATGTGTCCTCGGGAGCGCTTTTCTCTATATAAGAGTTTGTCTAGGCTTGTCCTTTGCTACAAAAAGGATTGGGCCACCTTGCTGCACCTTATTTACTTTTGTTACTTGTTGCTCGTTACAAATTATCCTATCACAAAACTATCTGTTACCACTTGTTTCAGTACTTGCAGAGAATACCTTGCTGGAAACCGCTTATCATTTCCTTCTGCTCCTCATTGGGTTCGACACTCTTACTTATCGAAAGGACTATGATAGATCCCCTATACTTGTGGGTCATCAGTTGGTGATGATGGTGACGATGATTTCCCCCTCCGGGAGGGAAGTTCCCCCGGCAGAATCACTCCACGGAGGGCAAAAGTGCTCCTGCCCAAGTTCCGCCTCAAGGAGGCGACGCTCCATCCCGAAAGTCCTCTCCTTATTTTTTCTAGGTCGAAAATGACTTATATACCAAAAGATGGGCACCGGAGGTGGGCCTGGGTGAGCACAACCCACCAGTGTGCGCCTGGGCTCCCTAGCGCGCCCAGGTGGGTTGTGCCCACCTGGTGGGCTCCCTCTGGTACTTATTGGCTCCAATATTCCTCATATATTCCATAAAATTCTTCGTGAAGTTTCAGCCCATTTGGAGTTGTGTAGAATAGGTGGCTTGGCGTAGCGTTTCCTGGTCCAGATTTCCAGCTACCGGAATTCTCCCTCTTTGTGTAAACCTTGCATATTATGATAGAAAAGGCATTAGAATTACTCCAAAAATCATTATTATGGATAAAAACATCTTAAATAATAGTAAGAAAACATGATGCAAAATGGACGTATCAAAGCCCTGTGCGGATCACATCACCATCACCATCACCACTAGGTCATGCTGACGGAACTCTCCCTCGACCCTCTACTAGATCAAGAGTTCGAGGGACGTCATCGAGCTGAACATGTGCAGAACACGGAGGTGTCGTACGTTCGGTACTTGGATCGGTTGGATCATGAAGAAGTTCGACTACATCAACCGTGTTAAGCTAACGCTTCCGCTTTTGGTCTACGAGGGTACGTGGACACACTCTCCCCGTCTCGTTGCTATGCATCTCCTAGATAGATCTTGCGTCATCGTAGGAATTTTTTTGAAATTGCATGCTACGTTCCCCAACAGCAACAACAGAGTAGAGGACGTCTAACTTGTTTTTGCAGGGTATGTTGTGATGTGATATGGTCAAGGCATGATGTGATATACGTTATTGTTGTTGGGGAACGTAGTAATTTCAAGAATTTCCTATGCACATGCAAGATCATGGTGATGCATAGCAACGAGGGGGGAGAGTGTGTCCACGTACCCTCGTAGACCGAAAGCGGAAGCGTTAGCACAACGTGGTTGATGTAGTCGTATGTCTTCACGATCCGACCGATCCAATTACCAAACGCACGGCACCTCTGAGTTTAGTACACGTTCAGATCGATGACGTCCCGCGAACTTCGATCCAGCAGAGCTTCATGGGAGAGTTCCATCAGCACGACGGCGTGAAGATGGTTATGATGTTGCTACCAACGCAGGGCTTCGCCTAAGCACCGCTACGATATGACCGAGGTGGAATATGGTGGAGGGGGCCACCGCACATGGCTGGGAGAGATCAATAGATCAACTTGTGTGTCTTGGGGTGTGTAACGCCCTCGATGCGGCTATATCTCCCATGTGTCGAAGCACGACTTAGAGGCATAACCGCATTGAAAGCAATGTCGCAAGTGAGGTAATCTTCACACAACCCATGTAATACATAAGGGAAAGAGATACATAGTTGGCTTACAATCGCCACTTCACACAATACATGAATAAAGCATTACATTCATCCAAATACACTCAAGGTCCGACTACGGAACCAAAATAAAAGAAGACTACCCCAAATGCTACACAGATCCCCGATCGTCCCAACTGGGCTCCACTACTGATCAACTGGAAACGGAACAACATAGCGAACACAATCTTCATCGAGCTCCTCCTTGAGCTGGGTTGTGTCACCTGCATGGTTCAACGGCACCTACAAGCTGGTTTTGGAAGTATCTGTGAGTCACGGGGACTCAGCAATCTCACACCCTCGTGATCAAGACTATTTAAGCTTATAGGTAGGGTAAAAGGTATGAGGTGGAGCTGCAGCAAGCGACTAGCATATATGGTGGCTAACATACGCAAATGAGAGCGAGAAGAGAAGGCAAAGCACGGTCGAGAAACTATGATCAAGAAGTGATCCTAGAACAACCTACGTCAAGCATAACTCCAACACCGTGTTCACTTCCCGGACCCCGCTGAGAAGAGACCATCATGGCTACACACGCGGTTGACGTATTTTAATTAAGATCAACTTCAGGTTTTCTACAACCGGACATTAACAAATTCCCATCTGCCCATAACCGCGGGCACGGCTTTCGAAAGTTCAAATCCCCGCAGGGGTGTCCCAACTTAGCCCATCACAAGCTCTCACGGTTAACAAAGGATATTCCTTCTCCCAGGAAGACCCAATCAGGCTCGGAATCCCGGTTACAAGACATTTCAACAATGGTAAAACAAGTCCAGCAAAGCTACGCAAATGTGCCAACAAATCCCGATAGGAGCTGCACATATCTCGTTCTCAGGGCACAACGGATTGTCCAAACTTCTGGTAGGCCAGCCCAGAGTTGCCCCTGGTGGCCACCGGCGGCTGACAGGTTGGACCAACACTCAGAGGAGCACTGGCCCGGGGGTTTAATAAAGATGACCCTTGAGCCGGCCGACCCAAGGGAAAGAAAAGGCTAGTTGGCAAATGGTAAAACCAATTTGGGCCTTGCTGGAGGAGTTTTATTCCAGGTGAATTGTCAAGGGGTTCCCATTATAACCCAACCGCGTAAGGAACGCAAAATCCAGGAACATAACACCGATATGACGGAAACTAGGGCGGCAAGAGTGGAACAAAACACCAGGCATAAGGACGAGCCTTCCACCCTTTACCAAGTATATAGATGTATTAATTAAGTAAGAGATATTGTGATTTCCCAACAAAATATCCATGTTCCAACATGGAACAAACTCCAATCTTCACCTGCAACTAGCAACGCTATAAGAGGGGCTGAGCAAAGCGGTAACATAGACAAACAACGGTTTGCTAGGACAAGGTGGGTTAGAGGCTTGGCTTAACAATATGAGAGGCATGATAAGCAAGTGGTAGGTATCGCAGCATAGGCATAGCAAAAGAGCAAGCATCTAGCAAGGAAAGATAGAAGTGATTTCGAGGGTATGGTCATCTTGCCTGAAATCCCGCAAGGAAGAAGAACGAGTCCATGAAGGAGACAAACGGACGTAGTTGAACGGTTACTCACAAACGCGATGTTATCGAAACGAACCCGAAGAAGCAACACCGGAAAGAAACACACAACATAGTAAACAACCAACACATGAACATGGCATGATATGCGGGATGCGGTATGCGGTGCATATGCATGATTAGGAAAGGAATGATTGAACCTGACCTCAACCTGGAAATCCAAGAGTGCCACTGGAAAGGTGAGGTGATTTCGGTCGAAATCAATATAAAGATCACCGGAATCGGATGCACGGTTTGGAAATGGCAAGCAAAACAAATATGGCACCGGTCTGCGATTATCAGCACGAAGCCATCTAAATGCATCAAGATAATTAAGCTACTGCATTCAAACATGGCAAAAAAATACATGGCAGGGATCCACTCATGATGCCTGACAAAAGATGAACATTGAGCTATGGCTAATTCACTCAATAGCAGGTTCAAACAAGCATGGCAAAAGAGCAAAAGATAACAGGTTACAGACTTGGTGGAATTAACAGCATGTCAGGAATTTAACATTAGGAAGCAATGTTTAGAGCAAGATAACTACATGCTACAGGAACATATCATGGCAAAGCAAGGCATGGAATGAAGCTACTCTAAGCATATAACAAAAGTCCCTTAGTGACCATAAGTCAAAAGGGATCAGAAAATACAATTGCAAGCATGTGAACATAGCAATTAACGAAAACAGATTCAGACTTAGTGAAAAACTGGAGCATGCAAAAGAGATATCAAGTAGGCATGTTTACGAGCTCGATGCACTCACTACGAGGCATTGCATGACAAACTAAGCATACACCCAGCAAGTAGACATGGCATAGAAGCTATACATGGCAAGAACAAGAACATAGCATGCACGGTTCAACAACAACAAGCTTGGCAAAATTGCAAAACATGTTAACAATCTGCCAGGAACATTTTATAGCAAAAGTAGAGCTCGATTGACTCAAGCTAGGATGCTCCATAATTGCAAACAAAGACATGGATGGATAGAGCACCACAATATATACAAAACATCCTTACTGATCATGCTCAAAAGATGCACGGATCACTAGGAAACAACATGAACATATGGCATAAAACAAAAACAGGACAAGGACTTAGTGAAATTCTAAGTCCCTGAAATCAGCATCATTGAGTAAGCTACTTTGCATGCTTGTGCTAGTCACCACAAAGGTCACAAAAATACATGGCATACACCCGTGTAAAGATGGCATGGCATACATCAAAACACATGTAGAGATCAGGATCATAGCATGCACACATTAATCATGGCAAAAATGACAAAGGTGCATTTGCTGAAACAGATCTAAAACTATCATCACATAGCCCTCTTCCAACAGCATTTCGGGCATCAAGATGAGCTCAAATTAAAATGATGCAATGAGATGAAATGATGTACTCTTCGAGACGAACATTTTGATATGCTACACGCATGAATCGGAGCCACGAATGCAGAGTTATGGCATGTCAAATTATGCACAAATTTACTGGGACTTAGTGAGATTTGGACCTCTCGGGAAAAGTCAACCCGGGACGGGACGGAGCGGGACGACGAGATCCGGGATACGGGACACTGTTTGGTTTGGTGAGGTGGTGGATCTGGTCCATCATCTCCGGATCCGGCCGGACCGAACTCCGGCGAGGCGAGCTTGAACTCCGGCGATCACCGGAATGGCAGATCCGGCCGTGAGGCGCCGGGGGAGACCGCGGTGGAGGTCGGGGAAGCGCCTGGCTGCGGCGGGGACCGGTACAGAAGGCGGGGCAGCGGAGCAAGGCAAGCTCCGGCGACGGCGTGGGGCGCTCGGGTACGCCGGCGAGCTTGGCGGCGACGGAGCACATGCGGCAAGGCGGCGCGCAGCGCTGCGCACGGGAGGCGGCCGCGGGCAGTCGGCGGCGACGAGATGGGCGGGTCGGGCCCGGAGGGCCAGATCCGGGCCCCGGTGGGCCGGGCGCGGTGTAGGAGGAGAGAGAGGGCGGCGGGATGATGTGGCGGCGGGGGATTGGCTGAGGATGGAGACGCGGACATGTCCGTCAGCGACGGAGACGCGTCCGATGGCGCGAGGACGAAGGGATCTAGGGTTAGGGGCGAAATGGACCCGGGATAGAAATGGAGGGGTCTAGTTATATAGGTAGAGGTAGCTAGGAGAGTCCAAATGAGGTGCGGTTTGCGGCCACGCGATCGTGATCGAACGCTCTAGATGATGGAACAGGTTTAGGTGGGTTTTGGGCCACTTTGGAGGGTGTTGGGCTGCAACACACACGAGGCCTTTTCGGTCCCTCAGTTAACCGTTGGAGTATCAAACGAAGTCCAACTGGTATGAAACTTGACAGGCGGTCTACCGGTAGTAAACCAAGGCCGCATGACAAGTCTCAGTCGAATCCGAGAACATTCAACACCCGCACACGAAAAGAGGTAGAAAGGGACACCGGGTGACATAGGAGCGCCGGATTGCAAAACGGACAACGGGGAAAATGCTCGGATGCATGAGGCGAACATGTATGCAAATGAAATGCACATGATGACATGATATGAGATGCATGACACGCAAGCAAAGACAAGACAACAACAACGAATAACTGGAGGACACCTGGCACATCGGTCTCGGGGCGTCACAGGGTGCCCCCTTGCCCCCGTATATAAAGGAGCAAGGGAGGAGGAGGCCGGCCCTAGGAGGGGCGCGCCAAGGGAGTAGGATTCCTACTCCTAGTAGGAGTAGGTTTCCTCCTTTCCTAGTCCAACTAGGAGAAGGGGGGAAAGGAAGGGAGAGGGGGGCCGCGCCCCAAACCCCTTGTCCAATTCGGACTGGGCTTGGGAGGGGCACGCGCCACCTCCTGGCTGCTGCCTCCCCTTCCCACTAAGGCCCATTAAGGCCCAATACTACTTCCCCGTATTCCCGTAACTCCTCGGTACTCCGAAAAATACCTGAATCACTCGGAACCTTTCCGATGTCCGAATATAGTCATCCAATATATCGATCTTTACGTCTCGACCATTTCGAGACTCCTCGTCATGTCCCCGATCTCATCCGGGACTCCGAACTACCTTCGGTACATCAAATCACATAACTCATAATACAAATCGTCACCGAAACTTTAAGCGTGCGGACCCTACGGGTTCAAGAACTATGTAGACATGACCAAGACATGTCTCCGGTCAATAACCAATAGCGGAACCTGGATGCTTATATTGGTTCCTACATATTCTACGAAGATCTTTATCGGTCAAACCGCATAACAACATACGTTGTTCCCTTTGTCATCGGTATGTTACTTGCCCGAGATTCGATCGTCGGTATCTCAATACCTAGTTCAATCTCGTTACCGGGAAGTCTCTTTACTCGTTCCGTAACACAGCATCCCGCAACTAACTCATTAGTTGCAATGCTTGCAAGGCTTAAGTGATGTGCATTACCGAGAGGGCCCAGAGATACCTCTCCAACAATCGGAGTGACAAATCCTAATCTCGAAATACGCCAACCCAACAAGTACCTTCGGAGAAACCTGTAGATTTCCTTTATAATCACCCAGTTACGTTGTGATGTTTGGTAGCACACAAAGTGTTCCTCCGTTAAACGGGAGTTGCATAATCTCATAGTCATAGGAACATGTATAAGTAATGAAGAAAGCAAGAGCAACAAACTAAACGATCAAGTGCTATGCTAATGGAATGGGTCAAGTCAATCACATCATTCTCTAATGATGTGACCCCGTTAATCAAATGACAACTCATGTCTATGGCTAGGAAACTTAACCATCTTTGATTCAACGAGCTAGTCAAGTAGAGGCATACTAGTGAAACTTTGTTTGTCTATGTATTAACACATGTATTATGTTTCCGGTTAATACAATTCTAGCATAAATAATAAACATTTATCATGAAATAAGGAAATAAATAATAACTTTATTATTGCCTCTAGGGCATATTTCCTTCAGTTGTATGAGATGATCATGTTTTGTAAGATATCTAGCAACCAGCAGGAGCCTTATGGTTGTCTCTTTATTGTATGAAATGCATACGCCATGTAATTGCTTTACTTTATCAATATGCATTAGCGATAGTTGTAGAAGCAATAGTTGGCAAGGCGACCACGACGCAACGAAGGAGATCAAGGCGGCAAGTCGGTGACGATGGAGATCATCATGATGCTTTGGAGATGGAGATCAAAAGCACAAAATGATGATGGCCATATCATGTCACATATTTTGATTGCATGTGATGTTTATCTTTTATGCATCTTATTTTGCTTAGTACGGCGGTAGCATTATAAGATGATCCCTTCACCTAATTTCAAGATAAAGGTGTTCTCCCTGAGTATGCACAGTTGCTACACTTCGTCGTGTTGAGACACCAAGTGATGATCGGGTGTGATAGACTCTTTGTTCACATACAACGGGTGCAAGACAGTTTTGCACATGCGGAATATTTGGGTTAAATTTGACGAGCCTAGCATGTACATACATGGCCTTGAAACACTGGAGACCGAAAGGTCGAACGTGAATCATATAGGAGATATGATCAACATAGAGATGTTGACCATTGATGACTACCCCATCTCACGTGATGATCGAACATGGGTTAGTTGATTTGGATCATGTATCACTTAGATGACTTAAGGGATGTCTATTTAAGTGGGAGTTCTTAAGTAATTTCATTAATTGAACTTAAATTTATCATGAACTTAGTCCTGATAGAATTTGCATATTATGTTGTAGATCAATAGCTCGCATTGTAGCTCCCCTATTTTTTGATACGTTCCTAGAGAAAAATAAGTTGAAAGAGGGTAGTAGCAATAATGCGGACTGGGTCCGTGATCTGAGGATTATCCTCATTGCTGCACAAAAGAATTATGTCCTTGATGCACCGCTAGGTGACGGACCTATTGCAGGAGCAGATGCAGACGTTATGAACGTTTGACAAAGCTCGGTATGATGACTACTTGATAGTGTAGTGCGCCATGCTTTATGGCTTACAATCGGGACTTCAAAAACTTTTTGAACGCTATGGAGCATATGAGATGTTCCAAGAGATGAAATTGGTATTTCAAACTCTTGCCGGTGTGGAGAGGTATGAGAGCTCTGACAAGTACTTTGCCTACAAGATGGAGGAGAATAGCTCAACCAGTGAGCATTTGCTCAGAATGTCTAGGTACTACAATCACTTGAATCAAGTGGGAGTTAATCTTCCAGATAAGGTAGTGATTGACAGAATTCTGTAGTCACTATCACCAAGTTACTAGAACTTCGTGATGAACTATAATATGCAAGGGATGACAAAAACGATTCCCAAGCTCTTCGCGATACAGAAATCGGCAAAGGTAGAAATCAAGAAAGATCATCAAGTGTTGATGGTTAACAAGACCACTAGTCTCAATAAAAAGGGCGAGGGAAATAAAGGGAACTTCAAGAAGAATGGCAAGCAAGTTGCCACTCCCGTGAAGAATCCCAAAGCTGGACCCAAGCCTAAAACTAAGTGCTTCTACTGCGAAGGAAATGGTCACTGGAAGTTGAACTGCCCCCAAATACTTGGAGGATAAGAAGGATGACAAAGTGAACAAAGGTATATTTGATATACATGTTATTGGTGTGTATTTTACTAGTGTCCGTAGTTACCCCCAGGTATTTCATACTAGTTCAGTTGCTAAGATTAGTAACTCGAAATAGGAGTGGCAGAGACTAGTTAAAAGCAAGGTGACGATGTGTGCTGGAAATGATTCCAAGGTTGATATGATCACCTTGGCACACTCCCAATACCTTCGGGATTAGTGTTGAATCTAAATAAATGTTATTTGGTGTTTGCGTTGAGCATGAATATGATTAGATCATGTATATTGCAATACATTTTTTCATTTAACTCAGAGAATAATTGTTGTTCTGTTTACATGAATAAAACCTTCTATGGTCATACACCCAATGTGAATGCTTTATTGAATCTCAATCGTAGTGATACACATATTCATAATATTGATGCCAAAAGATGCAAAGTTGATAATGATAGTGCAACATACTTGTGGCACTGCCGTTTAGGTCATATTGATGTAAAGCATATGAAGAAACTCCATGCAGATGGACTTTTGGAATCACTTGATTATGATCATTTGATACTTGCGGACCATGCCTCATGGGCAAAATGACTAAAACTCCGTTCTTCGGAACAATGGAGCAAGCTAATAACTTATTGGATATAATACATACCAATGTATGCGGTCCGATGAGTGTTGAAGCACGCGGCAGGTATCGTTGTTTTCTCACCTTCACAGATGATTTGAGTAGGTATGGATATATCTACTTAATGAAACACAAGTCTGGAACATTTGAAAAGTTCAAAGAGTTTCAGAGTGAAGTGGAGAATCATCATAACAAGAAAATAGAGTTTCTGCAATCTGATCATGGAGGCGAATATTTGAGTTATGAGTTTGGCCTTCATTTAAAAAAATGTGGAATAGTTTCACAACTCATGCCACCTAGAACACCACAACGTAATGGTGTGTCTAAATGTTATAACCGTACTTTCTTAGATATGGTGCGATATATGATGTCTCCTACCGATTTACCACTATCGTTTTGGGGTTATGCACTAGAGACAGCTGCATTCACGTTAAATAGGGCACTGTCTAAATCCGTTGAGACGACACTGTATGAACTATGGTTTGGCAAGAAACCTAAGCTGTCGTTTCTTAAAGTTTGGGGTTGTGACACTTATGTCAAAAGGCTTCAGCCTGATAAGCTCGAACCCAAGTCGGAGAAGTGCGTATTCATAGGATACCCTAAGGAAACAATTGGGTACACCTTCTACAACAGATCCGAAGGCAAGATTTTTGTTGCCAAGAATGGAACCTTTCTAAAGAAGAAGTTTCTCTCAAAAGAGGTGAGTGGGAGGAAAGTAGAACTTGATGAGGTAGTTGTACCTTCTCTCAATTTGGAAAGTAGCTCATCAGATAAATCCGTCCCCGTGATGCCTACACCAACTAGAGAGGAAGCTAATGATGATGATCATGAAACTTCAGATCAAGTTACTACTGAACTTCATAGGTCAACCAGAGCACGATCCTCACCAGAGAGGTATGGTAATCCTGTTCTGGAAGTCATGTTACTAGACAATGGCAAACCTACGAACTATGAAGAAGCTATGATGAGCCCAGATTTCGATAAATGGCTTGAGGCCATGGAATCTAAGATAGGATCCGTGTATAAGAACAAAGTGTGGACTTTGGTGGACTTGCCTGATGATCAGCGAAGCATAGAAAATAAATGGATCTTCAAGAAGAAGACTGACGTTGATGGTAATGTTATTGTCTACAAAGCTCGACTTGTCGTGAAAGGTTTTCCACAAGTTCAAGGAGTTGACTACGATGAGAATTTCCCACCCGTAGCGATGCTTAAGTCTGTCTGAATCATGTTAGCAATTGGCATATTTTATGATTATGAAATCTGGCAAATGGATGTCAAAACTGCATTCCTTAATGGATTTCTCAAAGAAGAGTTGTATATGATGCAACCAGAAGGTTTTTTCGATCCTAAAGGTGCTAACAAAGTGTGAAAGCTCTAGCGATAAATCTATGGATTGGTGCGAGCATCTCGGAGTTTGAATATACGCTTTGATGAGGTGATCAAAGCATATGGTTTTATACAGACTTTTAGAGAATCCTGTATTTACAAGAAAGTGAGTGGGAGCTCTGTAGCATTTCTAATATTATATGTGGATGACATATTGTTGATTGGAAATGATGTACAATTTCATGATAGCATAAAAGGATACTTGAATAACAATTTTTCAATGAAAGACCTCAGTGAAGCTGCTTATATATTAGGCATCAAGATCTATAGGGATCGATCGAGATGTTTAATAGATTTTCACAAAAGCACATACCTTGATAAAGTTTCAAAGAAGTTCAAAAATGGACCAGTCAAAGAAAGGGTTCTTGCATGTGTTACAAGGTGTGAAGTTGAGTAAGACTCAAAGCCCGACCACGGCAGAAGATAGAGAGAGAATGAAAGGCATTCCCTATGCCTCAGCCATGGGTTCGATAAAGTATGCCATGTTGTGTACCAGACCTATTGTGTGCCTTGCCATGAGTTTGGCAAGGAGGTACAATGGTGATCCAGGAGTAGATCACTGGACAGTGGTCAAAATTATCCTTAGGTACCTTAAAGAGGACTAAGGAAATGTTTCTCGGTTATGGAGGTGATAAAGAGTTCATCGTAAAGGGTTATGTCGATGTAAGCTTTCACACCGATCCATATGACACTAGTACAACGAGCTCCTAACCGAATGCTTTTTGACCCCTTTCCGCAACGACATTTGGAACCATCGCCAAGTGAGTGTGGGTGATAGGGGGGTCCTTCCAACACGACCCAAAAACTATCGGGGATATGCCCTGCTGGCATGCACGCTCGGCAAAATGAGATCGTGTGCGACCGACGAGCGCTCAAATACGGAAATACGTACAATAGAGCTAAAAAAATACAATTATATGGCGAAATTGTTTCCGGTCGCAAGTACATCCCACACAGTCAGTCCCCGCCAAACGTTTTCGTTCGTATGTACATCCCACACAGTCGCTCCAAGGAAAACATTTCCGTTCACAGATACATCACAAAAAAAATTCCCGTTAAATCGTTTGCGTTATTGAATCTATCACACACGGTCCGTAGAAGAAATTGTGTGGCAAAGGCTCTCCATCACACATAGTTTTTATGTGGTAAGCATTTGTGCAAGGTGGCCTAACGCAAATAGTTTTCAAGAGAAAGTCATGTGTGATTGTTCATTGATCCAACACGGTTTATTCCTAAAAACTGTGTGTGTTGCCTGAGGTCATCGCCCGTGGTATTTTTTCAACAACCGTTTGCAATAGCAAAACCCAATTAGCAGGCTAATTCACCATTAGCAGGCTAATTATTTGATTATTCATAATCCATTCATTAATCTAATTAACATTTCATATTAAGAACACAATATATTTCATTTTCATAATTGAAATACATCAGAGTACAACACCATATAGCTTCAGCACTCAGCTACCCCATTACACAACTACACCAGGACCAAGTTTCACATGCAACATCTATAACACTACAAAAAAATACACTTCCGTGATGATACGTGTTTGTCATAGTAGGTCGCTTTTTTTGTCATGCATGTACATCCATGACAAATTTATGACAGAATCAAGATAGTCATACCTGTGCTGTCGTAGAAGTGTTCCATGACATTACCAAAATTATCATCACGGAAGTGTCCACTTCCATGACGATAAATCGCACGTCACAGAAGTGCTTTCGTCAAGGGCGACCGACACGTGGCATCCACCGTAACGGAACGTCGTTAAGCTATCGGGTCGGGTTTTGGATCCGATAACCCGTTAACAGCCCCGACCAATGGGGATTTTCCACATGTAAAATCATCATTGGCTAGAGGAAACACGTGTCGGCTCATCGTCGAGACAGATGTCATCCACTCACTAGATAGAAGGCGCCTATGATACGTCGACACGTGGCATGGCCCAACAAGTTTGAATGGGCCGGCCCAACTAAAGGCCCACAAGATTTTGCGGACCATAATGGGCCGGCCCAGCTAAAGGCCCACGAGATTTTGCGGACCATAATGGGCAGGCCCAGCTAAAGGCCCACAGGATTTCGCGGGCCATAATGGGCCGGCCCAGGTAAAGGCCCACAAGATTTTCGTGTGCCATAATAGGCCGGCCCAGGTAAAGGCCCACCAAATTCTTGCGGATCATAATGGGCCGGCCCAGCTAAAGGCCCATGAGATTTTGCTGACATTAATGGGTCGGCCCAGCTGTAGGCCCACAAGATTTTGAGGACCCTAGTAGGCCGGTCTGTTAACTGGCTGCCATGTTTTGGGCCACCATATTTGATCCAGTCTATTAATGGCCTGCCACGCTCCGGGCCTAATAGTGGCCCATATGAGATTCGGCCCGTTAAAATCCTACCATGTTCTGGGCCAAATTACGGCCCAGATCAGGTCCGGCCCTTTAAGAGGTTTTGGGCCTAATTATGGCCCATATCAGATTCAGCCCGTCAACTGGACACTATGCTTTTGGGCCCACTTGCTAAAGGCCCACTTAGTAATTCGGCCTGATATTAGTTTTTGGCCTGTTAAGGGCCCGTTTAACATTTCAGCCCTATATTAATTTCAGCCTATTAAAAGCCCGTTATATAGTTGGGCCTAACTATGGCCCGGTTTGCATCCGGCCTGCTCGCAGCCGATATCTGATTGGGCCAAACAAGGACTGCGACAATTTTTCAGTCTGTTAAAAGCCCGTGATTTGATTCGCACAATCATGGGCCGGGGTTCATTTCGGGCTGCTGATCGGCACATTTCAGGCCCAACCTACATCGTGATTGCATGACGGCCCGATTATATACCGTAGTTTTACGGTTTGGTCAGTTTACTGCGAAGACAGGATATATACAGTAAAATAACTACAGCATCGTGAATAAGAAAAAACCTATACTATACAATAAAGAAATTACGGCATATTACATCCACTGGGCCTCAGAGTTCGCCACTATGATAATAAAGCACAAGCAGACAGCAGATTACATACACTGGGCATCAAAGATCGCCACCAGTGCAAATAAACACGCCGACAAAATAATATACAAAACCGACAGCACTTCAATAGAGTTCAAGAAAGGTTAGCCCTACTGGGGAGCTGCAGCGCAAGCAGCTGAGCAAGATGATGAGACTGCGCTTGTTCAACACTTATATCTTCCTCACTCTGAAAGATAAACGAGCAGACAGATGACAGGTTTTGCACATAAAAGTATCGGTGATGACAATTCATCACATTTCTTACTGACGAATAAAGTGACACAGTTTAAATTTGCATTAACACAATATGGTATTGTTCAGGTCAAGACATGGTAGGAAATGACATTGTGAAGGAGTTGGGAGCTTCACGTCACCACTGGATTACAGATCAAGAACTCATAAGTATCAATGGTTAGTGTGCTGTCAATTTATACCATTTCAGATTAGCAAATAAAGAGACGGTTTAAATAATAGTAAAATGATATGACATTGTTCATAGTTAAGACATTGCAGAATATGACATTGTGCTGTAGTGGGTAGGTTCACCACACCACTGGATTACGGAAGAAGAACAGAAGCATACATGCAGTGCAAAAGAAGATCACTTGCTCTGTATAGTTTAATTTACATGGTATGAAGAAGGAAGTTGGTTGTACAATTGAAAACTTAAATTGAGAAAGGACAAACTTTTGTTTATGAACTACATAATAAACTTTAAACAAGCAATTTGATGCAAACCCCAAAAATAAATAGTTGTTGCAGTTATGCCTAACCAAATATATACAACAAAGTTTGAAGGCTTGAGATGGACAAACTTACATTATTGGTGAAGAGAGGCTCTATAAAGGCCTTGTCCATGCTGAAGGGGGGGGGGGGAATTCAAGAAGTTTACCACAGAATCTTCTTCAAAAGCATTGCCTTTATTCTACATTTTGTTAAGAGTAAATATAGAGGTGATAATATATGAAAAAATGGAGAATATTTAAGATAAGATGAAGAGTGATGCTACATAACCAAGTAGCTATAAATGTAAGTGCAGCGATATAGGCAAAAGGTATAGCCAAGAGCAATGCACAGCTAAACTTCTTCAGTACCAACCTTATGGTAAGAGTAAATATAGATCTGATGTGTAGAAAATGGAGGGCAAAGGAAAATAAGCTGCAGAGTGATGGTACATGAACAACTACCTGTCATTATAAGTACACTGATAAAGGACAACATGTACTTACAAGAACAATGCAGAGCTAAAAACATTAGCATTGGATATATTCTACACTAATGTAACCATTCATACAGATCAGATAATTTGGAGCGAACAATTGATAAGCAAGCTATCATGCATACTGCTGTCACATAATGAACCAGGTATGTATGCAAGTACAGTGATACAGGACAACAGGTACTAACAAGAGCAAAGCAGCGGGCAGCATATTTGCAATATCCTATCGTTCTTGTCAAACTGGAATTCTTCTTCAAGCAGATTTCCTGCAAAAAAAGATCCGTAAGGCACATGCGTAAAAGTAGAGGTTCAAATTGTCATGTGATTTCATAGACAGTACCTCATCCTGGGAAGGAGACCAGTGCATAAAAAGGTTTTTCCATTCAATGTGTTCTAAATTTAGCACAGGAAACTCCACCGGAAATTCGTTTATAGACTTGCCATCAAAGTGTGATTTCCTCGGGTAACACTGATACTGCTGCAATGCTTTCTTCAAAAACACAAGCAAGCTTTGCTCGTCATGACTATCCAGATTGACCCTCGCCTAGTTACAACAATGTAATGTAAATCATTCATGTGTTCAATCAGCAGAAAACAGGAAAATAATAACCATGAATAATAGCACTTACACGTAAGTTGGACAGGAAGATGTGAAAATGGTGTTTGTCTTCACAATAATCTTCACATGATGGGAATATATGCATGTAGTCCCTAACAACATTGAAAACATTATCTTTTAAACTGGGAATAAATGGAATGGGGTTCCAATCTGCAGGAATTGGCCGTCTCTGCAGTTGGGATAGGTCTTCTGCTAGTGGACTTGCTGTACTTTTTGCTGGAGTGGGATTTTTCTATGGTACAACTAGTGCTATGGCAAATGAAATCGGTATACCTTTTGCTGGAGTGCAGGTCCTGTGTGGTGGGGCTAGTGGTGTGGCCAGTGAAGTATGGGTACAGTCTGCTGGAGTCGGTCCTACGTTTTGTGTCACTGGTTGTACAACCAATATAAGTGGGGTGTTGTCTGATTTCTCCGGCACCACCACGTTTTTCAAGGACTTTGATGGTACTCCTTTAGGTTCGGCAATCACCCTCTTCCTTTTTGATGTCTGATGCACAAGAACAACATTTGAGTGGAAAAACGTGGTATGATGACAGATGGAATATGTATTGATAATGGATGGGCATGGCATCTCGACATATATGATGAGTAAACTAAGCAGATGGCGGTGCAACAAAGTAGAAGAAGTGCAAGACAACATATGCAAGATACCCGCAATCAATAAAACATTGCCAAATTAGAACAGGCACCTTGATGGGTGAACAAGATAGGCCATCTGCTTTTGACTCCTCGAGGTTAGAATAGTCATTAGGATCATATTCTGAACAAGAATCAACAGGTGGGGAGCGTATGAGTTTCATTGCATCCAGAATGGCACTCAATGCCTTGGTGCCAATTTTGTAAGTCATTGCAGTGTTTAGCTTCAAGAGTGGACTGCTGCTAGTGCGACACAAAGCAGCTACACAGATCATAGTGTAGATATAACGGGAAAACCTTAAGCATCAGAGTAAAATCAGCAAAGTGGAACTTGCTGGAATATATGTGCTAGTATTGCCGGTACGGCTAGAAAGTCTTTGGTTACCAGCTCTCTTCAAGTGAAGGTGCGGTACTGTTAATATCAATGTAACTCTCAAAGGCGACACAGCTCCCCACATTTCCTTGCATTCTTATAGGATTCAAGTGGGCAGGCCACTACAAATCCTATTCATATGTTTACAAGATCCTACGAATCAAAGAGGCTCAAAGTGTCCATCACAACTGACCGTATATACCTCTACACTGCAAATTTCCCTGCTCATCTTCAGTACAAGGAACATACTGTACTGCTATCATACTCCCTCCGTTCCAAAATATAAGTCTTGGTAGAGATTTCCACTATGGATCACATATAGATGTATCCAGGTACATTTTAGAGTGTAGATTCACTCATTTTGGTCCATATGTAGTCCATGGTGGAATCTATACAAAGACTTGTATTTAGGAACGAAGAGAGTACATATTAAAGAAGAACGGAAGAGGAACATGGTAAGGAAGAGCAAGCAGATTTTGGATAATAAAATGTTGGTTGCGCAGTGCCCACACATGATTAACCAGAGTGCATTAAGAATGCAACTCCTAGCTGTCTCTCGGCCATTTTAGGTGGTTGGATGAAGATCCTACGTCTCCTAACCCTTCTTCTTCCTCGTCTCTGATTCTTCCCATACAGAACACCGCACGGGCCGCCGGCCGGACCACCGGCCCCCGCCGCCTGTGTTCCTCCGCCACCCCCACCCCAACCCCCACCCGCGTCGAGTTTTCTTCGTTCGGCGAGGCCCCACAACCACCCGAGCCACTTCGATCGCACCGGCGAACTCCGGCGAGCTTTGTAAAATCGACTGACCCAATTTTGAAATTTAGTCTACTGTGATTTAACTAGTGTGGAATATAAAAGGGGAAAACCATAAGCATTGCGAGTATGGTGTTGAGCGTGCCATGGCGGATCTGAAGGTGCAAACCGGAGAAAGGCAACTTCGCAACCAAGACAAGAAATCAGAGTAAAGCAGTGGTGATCTATTTTCTTGTTGCGATAAATAAGTTGAGCAGATACGAAAGAGTACCGCCTCTGGTGCGGCGCCATGTACGCATCTGCTGAGAATTTGACGGTGCTGCGGTAGCGATGGCTGTCGGTAGCGTGGAAGCAGATGTCGGAGGGTAGACGCTGGCGGCGGGGCGCGGTGGACGAGACGGTCGTAGGAGCGGCGCCGGCAAGGTGGATGACGACGGGGATGAAGCGAGAGGATGGGATGCAAGGATCCCAGTCCGAAGCCGTGGATGAGAGAGGTCGATCTCTTGTAATGGACGGCGGCATCGGGGTATCAGCTCCAGCATGGTGGAGGAGGACGGCGGTGGATGGGATGGCGGACGATGGCGACCGGAGGAGGGTGGGGTGGAGAGGGTGTTTTGGCGCCTGTTGGGGATACACATAATTGGTAGGCCCACGAATGGTCGAAATATCATAAAGCATGGGGTCCACACAACATGTGGGTCCAGATAAATTTTATACAGGCATACTATCCACTCGGACAAGCAACATACTATCCACTCGACCAAGCAGCATACCATCCACTCGAATGACAGTTCACCACTCGACCGTACGACTCACTCGGATATACGAAGACCAGCAGACAGCAAAGCAGTCGGCATCATTCTCATAGTGAGGGCTTGGTAGTGGGCTGGTATTATGGCATTCATGCCCCACTTTGTAACATAGGAGGTGAGGGGGTGGCGCACTCTATATAAGCCACCCCCACCACTAGACGAGGGGGCTCTTTTCTTCTACCTCTCTCTCTCTTTCTAACCATTAGTCTCATGACATAGCTCAGGCATGGAGATCCGCTCTCCCCTCTCTCTCTCTCTCAAACACACATTGTAATACCCAGATACATACTCAGATAAAACAAAGCCTCTCCGGAGCACGAGACGTAGGGTTGTTATCTCCACCGTGAGAGGCCCGAACTCGCTAAAACCACCATGTCACCCATTTACATCTCGATAGATCATGCTCCTTTATCCTACCCCTCTCTTATTGTCGGAATCGTGACCACGACAGTTGGCGCTCACCGTGGGGCTAGGAGTCTTAGCGCCTAGTTTGAGAAGTTGCGATTTTTTCCGATCTCCTTGATCATGGTTTCGGGCGGAGCTTTGGTGGAGGGCCGCGAGATCCGTCTCAGCGCGCTCACGTTCATCACCGATGACTCCGCTTGGCTTCAGGAGGCTCCACTCGACGTCGACGCGCTCCCCGTCCGCGGGGCGACGCACTTTCGCGCATGCGTCCGTGGTGTCCTCCTGCGGCAGCCGTCGACCCAGTATTGGTTGGCTCCCGTGGCATCTCCCCGCCCTGTTTCTCACCGGCGCAAGCGCTCTGGTCGGTCGAGGCTTCAGAGGTGGGTGAGGCATGCGGTGGCCCGCCAGTCGGACACCCCACAAGTCGCGGCAATCGAGCCCGATGAATCCCTCTACGGCTTGTTCGACCTGTCGACTGGCTCTGCAGAGACCGCATCCGAATGCGACAGCAGTGACCCAGGTGCAGAGGTTCTGGTGATCGATGGGCCACACAGTCCTCCTGATTTCCCCCGCGCTGACGGAGGCGCGGATGGGGGTGACCCGTTGCGTCCTCACGAGGAGTATCTCCCCGAGCCTCTCACGTCGTTGCAGCAGGAGGAGCTTCACCGCCGGAACATGGATGCACTCCACACTCCTGTCATTGGAGAAACCCCCGAGGCCCGAGCCTTGGAGGACGCGCGCTTGGCTAACTTGGCCGAGCGCACTCGACTGGAGAATCTCCAGCGAATACTCGACGAGCGAGCACGTCAACGGGCTCCAGAATCCAGTCGACGTCAACTCTTTCCGCCCCCGCAGGTATATCGTACTCCGATTCAGAATTTGGCAGCTGCGGCCCGTATAGCAGAGTCGATTCAGCCCTCCCAGTCAGAGGCTGGCAGAGGCTTGTTGCAAATCAGAGCGTTGCTCCGGGCAGCGGGAGACCAGAATTCCGCTGTTTCTCAGTCGCGGAACAGGATCCACAGTCGATCCGTTGCAGCGGATACAGTCCAGTTGGCTCACAGCCCAAGATCGCCTCCGAGGCGTGAGGGACGTGGAGATCGGCGTGATCAGTACAGAAGGAATGAGCAGTATGATCACCGATTCGATCGTGATGATCGACGTCGAGTGCCAACCCCTCCCCCGAGGAGTGGATCATATGTGCCTCGACAGCAGGTTGCAGACGCCCTCATAGTGTTGGGAGGAGAATTCCAGGCGACCCCAGGGAACCAGGCTTTGATGCGAGATCCATTCTCGTTCAAGGTTTGGTTGACAGGAATAGAGCTCACCAAGAAGGCCACGACAGAGATGCGCCTACTAGTAGCAGAGTACATGTTTCAGGGCCAGAGTGTTTCAGTCGAGCCATCAGAGCCGCTGTAATTCCTCCCAACTTCAGGTTGGCGACTGGAGTTAGTAAGTTAACCGGTGAGTCCAAGCCCGATACTTGGCTCGAAGATTACCGAGTGGCTGTCCAGATTGGCGGTGGGAACAATGAGGTAGCCATGAAGCACCTGCCTCTCATGTTAGAAGGCTCGGCCAGAGCGTGGCTGAATCAGTTAGCACCCAGCAGCATTTACACTTGGGAGGATCTCTCTCGAGTGTTTGTCACCACATTTGAAGGAACATGCAAGCGACCTGCAGGCCTTACGTAATTGCGGTCTTGCGTGCAGAAACCGAATGAAACTCTAAGGGATTACATCCAGAGGTGGATCACATTGCATCACACAGTTGAAAATGTACCAGATCATCAAGCAGTTTGTGCCTTTAAAGAAGGCGTTAAGTACAAAGAATTGAATCTGAAGTTCGGTCGAACCGGAGCGATGTCTCTGAATCGGATGATGTATATTGCCACAAAATACTCCAATGGTGAAGATGAGGATCGACTCCGGAGTGGCAAGCATAAAGTAGCCGCCCAGGAAACCGGAGGAAATTCCAGTCGGAAAGAGAAGCGGAAAGCCGAGCCAGCCGCTCCTGGGGAGGCCCTGGCCGTAACCCAGGGAAAATTTAAGGGAAAACCCAAAGGACCTTGGAACCCCAAGAAAGTTAAAGACCAAGATGGAAATGATGTTTTGGATCTACCGTGTCACATCCACACCAAGAAAGATGAAGAGGGTAAACTCATTTACCCAAAGCATACCACTCGACAGTGTCGGCTTCTGATCCGGTAGTTTCAGGGCAAGCAGTCCAAAGATAAGGAAAAGGAGTCGGACAAAGTTGAGGACAAGGAAGATAGTGACGATGGGTACCCCCCGGTCAATTCCACCCTGATGATTTTTGCTGATGTTGAGAGCAAAAGTCGACTGAAGGTTATTAACCGTGAGGTAAATATGGTTGCTCCGGCAACACCCAATTATCTAAAGTGGTCCCAGACTGCCATCACATTCGACCAGTCTGATCACCCTATGCACATTGCCACCCCTGGGAGGCAAGCTCTGGTGGTCGACCCAGTTGTCGAAGGCACTCGACTGACCAAAGTCCTGATGGATGGAGGCAGCGGTTTCAACATACTGTATGCAGAAACATTGAAAGGGATGGGCATTCCGATGTCCAGGCTCAGCACCAGTAACATGAGTTTCCATGGAGTCATTCCTGGGAAGAAAGCCGAGTCACTCGGCCAAATTGCTCTTGATGTGGTTTTCGGTGATTCCAAGAATTACCGCAAGGAAAAGTTGACATTCGAAGTTGTGGATTTCCAAAGTGCTTATCACGCTATTTTGGGCAGGCCAGCTTATGCACGCTTCATGGCTCGACCATGTTATGTGTATCTCAAATTGAATATGCCTGGTCCCAAAGGTGTGATCCCTGTTACAGGCAATCGGAAGAAAGCAGAAGAGTGTTTTTAGAAAGGCTCAAAGATTGCTGATGCTCAGATGGCGGTGGTCGAGCTGCAAGAGTATCAGAAGACTGCAGATCCGAGTGAGTTGCTACAAGCTAAGAAGCCTGCTTCAGAATCAGCTTTTCAGTCGTCCGGTGAAACGAAGGCAATTCACATTCACCCGACCGATCCAAATGCTGCTCCGACTCACATCTCAACGACGGTCGACTCCAAATAGGAAGAAGCGCTCATCCAGTTCCTCCGTGAGAGCTGGGACATCTTCGCATGGAAGCCTGCTGACATGCCTGGAGTTCCCAGGGGGCTGGCTGAGCACCGTCTACGAGTCGACCCAAAATTTAAACCTGTGAAAGAACATCTTCGACGGTCCGCCGTCCAGAAGAGGAAGGCCATTGGCGAGGAGGTGGCTCGGCTCTTAGCAGCGGAGTTCATCCGAGAAATTTACCACTCCGAGTGGCTCGCCAATGTTGTCATGGTCCCCAAGAAGGACAAGTCACTTCTCATGTGCATTGATTTCAAGCATATCAATCGGGCCTGCCCGAAAGATCATTTTCCTCTCCCCCGCATCGACCAGATAGTCGACTCGACTGCGCGATGTGAGCGTTTGTCTTTCCTAGACGCCTATTCCGGGTACCATCAGATCCGTCTGTACGGGCCCGACGAGATCAAAACAGCTTTCATCACTCCATTCGGGTGCTTCTGTTATGTCACCATGCCGTTCGGCCTCAAGAATGCCGGAGCCATGTTCATGAGGATGATTCAGAAGTGTTTGCTCACTCAAATCAGTCGGAATGTGGAGGCATACATGGATGATATTGTGGTCAAGTCACGGAAGGGTTCCGACCTGCTGACTGACCTTGCTGAAACCTTTGCCAACCTCAGGAGGTATGATATCAAGCTCAATCCGTCAAAGTGCACGTTCGGAGTTCCAGGTGGGAAGTTACTTGGTTTTCTCATTTCCGAACGGGGAATCGACGCCAATCCTGACAAAATTGGTACTATACTCCGGATGAAACGTCCTGTGCATGTGCATGACGTCCAGAAGCTTACAGGATGCTTGGCCGCTTTAAGTTGATTCATCTCTCGCCTCGGTGAAAAGGCATTGCCTCTTTACCGATTGATGAAGAAGTTCGACAAGTTCGAGTGGACTCCAGAAGCTGATGCAGCGTTTACAGAGCTCAAAGCTCTGTTCTCCACCCAGCCGGTGCTTGCTACCCCAATCAGCAAGGAGCCTTTGCTGATTTACATTGCAGCCACAGGACAAGTTGTCAGTATAGTACTTATGGTCGAGCGGGAAGAAGAAGGAAAGGCCTTCAAAGTTCAGCGCCCAGTATATTATGTTTCTGAAGTTTTGACTCCTTCAAAGCAAAGATATCCTCATTACCAGAAGCTTGTATATGGGATTTATATGACCACGAAGAAGGTTGCACATTACTTCTCTGATCATTCCATTACAGTCGTCAGCGACGCTCCACTATCAGAGATTTTGCACAACAGAGATGCAACTGGTCGAGTGGCCAAATGGGCGATTGAACTTCTTCCCCTAGATATCAAGTTTGAGGCAAATAAAGCTATCAAGTCCCAACCAATTGCAGATTTCATCGCCGAGTGGATCGAACAGCAACTTCTGACTCAAGTTCACTCGGAGCACTGGACCATGTTCTTCGATGGATCTAAGATGCTGAATGGTTCCGGTGCTGGGGTAGTATTGGTTTCCCCCCGAGGAGATAAGCTCGGATATGTTCTCCGGATTCACTTTGATTCCTCCAATAACGAAGCAGAATATGAAGCACTTTTGTATGGGTTGTGCATGGCCATTTCACTCGGCGTCCGTCGCCTCATGGTCTATGGTGACTCAGATTTGGTGGTTAATCAGGTGATGAAAGAATCGGACGTTAGAAGTCCAGCTATGACTGGTTATTGCAATGCAGTGAGAAAGTTAGAGAAGAAATTCGAGGGGCTAGAGCTTCATCACATCCCCCGACTGAAAAATCAAGCGGCTGATGATTTGGAAAAGATAGGCTCCAAGAGAGAATCCAGCCCCAGCAATGTGTTTTTGGAACACATCCACTCGCCATCAGTCCAAGAAGATCCTTTTACAGATGAAGCCCCGCAGCCAAAGAGTGCCACAGATCCGACTGAAGTTGAAATTCCGGCAGTGGTCGACCTAATCATGGAAGTTTTGGCAATCACCCCTGACTGGACGATACCGTACATCACGTATATCTTGAGAAAGGAACTCCCGGAGGACGAAGAAGAGGCTCGACAGATCGTCCGTCGATCCAAGGCCTTTACAGTCATAAAGGGACAGTTGTATAGAGAAAGCGCGACTGGAGTCGGTCAGAAGTGTATAACACTAGAAGAAGGTCAGATAATCCTTGATGATATCCACTCGGGGACCTGTGGTCACCATGCGTCCTCTCGAACCATTGTGGCTAAAGCATACCGAGCGGGATTTTACTGGCCAAGAGCGAATGAAATGGCAAAAGAGATAGTCGACAAGTGTGAAGGGTGCCAGTTCTACTCCAACATGTTGCACAAGCCTGCATCAGCCCTGAAGACTATTCCACTCATCTGGCCCTTCGCTGTTTGGGGACTGGACATGGTTGGCCCATTGAGAACAGGCAGGAGCGGTTTCACACATGTGCTTGTGGCAGTCGACAAGTTTACCAAATGGATTGAAGCTAAGCCTATGAAGAATCTTGATGCTTGCACTGCTATCAGTTTCGTCAGAGAGTTAACATTCAGATATGGAGTCCCGCATAGCATCATCACCGACAATGGGTCAAACTTTGATTCAGAAAAGTTCAGAGCTTTTTGCGCCTCTCAAGGCACACGAGTCGACTACGCATCGGTCGCCCACCCCAGTCGAATGGACAAGCAGAAAGGGCAAATGGTCTGATTCTCAAAGGACTAAAGCCTCGGCTGATGCGTGATCTCAAGCACGCAGCATGCGCTTGGGTCGACGAGCTTCCGTCACTTCTATGGGGATTGAGGACCACCCCGAATCGGTCGACTGGAAGAACTCTGTTCTTTCTGGTTTACGGAGCGGAAGCAGTCCTGCCGAGTGATCTACTTCACAATGCACCTTGAGTCGAGCTTTATACCGAAGATGAAGCAGAACAAGCCCGACAAGAAGCAGTCGACCTCCTGGAAGAAGAAAGAGAAATGGCTATGATCCGATCGACCATTTATCAGCAAGACTTGAATCGATTCCATGCCAGAAATGTGAAGAGTCGAGCCTTCCAAGAAGGAGATTTGGTCCTCCGAGTGGATCAACAGAAACCACACAAGCTCGCTCCTACTTGGGAAGGTCCCTTCATCGTCACCAGAGTCCTCCACAATGGAGCGTATCACCTTTACAATGTCGATCGCCAGATCGATGAGCCACGAGCTTGGAATGCAGAACTGCTTCGCCCCTTTCACACTTAAATTCTCACTCGGATGAGATGTAATAAGAAAAACTTCCGTAGTCTATTTATCAAAGACAAGAGTGTTACAAATTTTCCTATAATTGTTGTTCCTTTTGTTTGCGTGTGAAATCCCCTAGTGGGTGGCTTAGCTGCGAATTCGTTTCGCCTAAGTTTGTAAAAAAATCCTACCGAGTGGTGAGCCAGACTCCCACTCGGAGGCTTAGCTGCAGCTCAGTGCTCGCCTAAGTGTTTAAAAATCCTACCAAGAGGCGAGCCAGACTCCCACTCGGAGGCTTAGCTGCAGCCCAGTGCTCGCCTAAGTGTTTAAAAATCCTACCGAGTGGTGAGCCAGACTCCCACTCAGAGGCTTAGCTGCAGCCCAGTGCTCGCCTAAGTGTTTAAAAATCCTACCGAGTGGTGAGCCAGACTCCCACTCGCAGGCTTAGCTGCAGCCGAGTGCTCGCCTAAGTGTTTAAAAGCCTACCGAGTGGTGAGCCAGACTCCCACTCGGAGGCTTAGCTGCAGCCCAGTGCTCACCTAAGTG
>NC_057806.1:364278037-364311539 GCF_018294505.1 Triticum aestivum | reverse complement strand
TTTGTAAAAAAATCCTACCGAGTGGTGAGCCAGACTCCCACTCGGAGGCTTAGCTGCAGCTCAGTGCTCGCCTAAGTGTTTAAAAATCCTACCAAGAGGCGAGCCAGACTCCCACTCGGAGGCTTAGCTGCAGCCCAGTGCTCGCCTAAGTGTTTAAAAATCCTACCGAGTGGTGAGCCAGACTCCCACTCGCAGGCTTAGCTGCAGCCGAGTGCTCGCCTAAGTGTTTAAAAGCCTACCGAGTGGTGAGCCAGACTCCCACTCGGAGGCTTAGCTGCAGCCCAGTGCTCACCTAAGTGTTTAAAAATCCTACCGAGTGGAGAGCAAACCTCCCACTCGGAGGCTTAGCTGCAGCCCAGTGCTCGCCTAAGTATTTAAAAATCCTACCGAGTGGTGAGCAGACCTCCCACTCGGGGGGCTTAGCTGTAGTCCAGTACTCGCCTAAGTTTGGAAAAATCCTACCGAGTGGAGAGCAGACCTTCCACTCGGAGGCTTAGCTGCAGCCTAGTGCTCTAGTAAGTACGGAACACATCCCAATCCGCAAGGACGACGAGGTGCAAATCGACTGCTACCTTCTCCTTCGGAGTTGCACCACAAATACAAAGTTATTTCGAGTTAAGAACAAGTTCCACTCGACAGATAATTCATGAAGATATTCAACGATAAATCAAGTTCAGATAAGATCCAAAGGTTCTAGACCGCAGATCAAAGTACTCGAGCCTCTAGCTCGACAGAGTTTAATGGTTACAAAATCCACTCGGCATTCCGAGGCAAATTTAAAGTGAAGCATAAAAGTTTTTATTCCTCATGCGGAGGACTGGAAGGGGCGACGAACTCGTCCAAGTCGATCCCGTCTGCAATGCGAGTGGCAGCAGCAATGAAAGTCTCCATGAAGTCTTGAAAGTTGTGCTTCCTGGTATTGGCAACTTGGATGGCAGCCAACTTTTCTTCTCGCGCCTCCTTGCAGTGGACGCGGACCAGAGACAGAGCAACGTCAGCGCCACATCTAGCAGAAGATTTCTTCCATTCCGCCACTCGACCTGGGACTTCATTCAGTCGAGTCATCAGGGACTCGAGGTCATTCTGAAGCGTCGTCCTAGGCCAGAGCGACGTGTCGATCCGTGACATCGCAACCTTCAACCGAGAAAGATAGTCAACAACGCCGGCAACACGAGATTCCAGTCAGAGCACGTTCATAGCAGCCTCGTCCTTCACTGGAGAATTGATGGGGTCCAAGTCTGTCTCCACTCGACTGGTCTCCTCTTCGAAGTTCTGGCAGAATTCTGTAAACACAATTCAAGGATAAGTCAGTGGCTCTATGCAGATTTGGTAACTGCAAGTCAGTCGCGCCGGAGTAATTACCCTCGAGCATGACGAACAGCTTCTTGGCGAGTCCACCGAGATAAGCCTCCAGATCGTTCCTCTTCCCCGCCAGTTCACTTGCCTTGTCATTCAGAGCTATATTGCCATTCTTCACACGGCTGACCTCTCGATTAGCCGTGTCGAGAGCAGTTTTCAGCCTGGAGTTTTCCTTTTCAAGAGTACCGACTGAAGCCAGTTTTTCTTCAGCAAGCTTCACTTTGTTCAGGGCCTCCTTCTGTGCTTCGGCAAGGTCTTGATCCTTCTTCTTCAGAGCCTCCTCCATTTTGTCTGTGAAACAGCAAATGAGATCAACATTGAGGACGGCCAGAAAGAAAGGACAGTCGACAAAAGCTCACCAGCCATACCTTTTGCTTCGTCCCTCGCCTTCTGCAAGTTCTCCCGAGCAAGCTTCAAGTCAAGGTTCAGCTGGATCTGTTTGTTCTCCAACTCAGTGAAGCGAGCCACAAGTTTGCAAGATTTCTGCAAAAAATCAGTCGACAGACATCCAAGATAAGTTGCTTCCAAGTAACCAAGAGACAATGATGGCATTTCTAAGACTACAGCCGAATCAAAAACATTCGACAGTAGTCTCGGGGACTACACCCAGTGGGTGCACTCAGCGTGCCCCCACTGGTTCGACCAAAAAAAAATCGACTGCCCGCAGCCGACCGTGTACAGTTCCATTCGACATGGCCTGACCAGACCGAGTGAAGAAGTTCAGCTAAAGCAACACAATATAAAGACTCCAGTCGACTGCCAGCAGTCCACCGTAGTCTCGGGGACTACACCCAATGGGTGCACTTAGCATGCCCCCACTCGTCAAAAAGATTAATAGACACACCCAGTGGGCATACAGATATAAAGATCTTCGGAAAAGAGATTCTTCAGATAGCATATCCTAACAGAACAAGCAGTGAATCGACTGACCTGGACGTTGCTCTGAAGAGCTGAGCTCATGTCATAAGCTGCTTGGCTGGCTTCCCGAACCACCTTCACTTGCTCCGTCATGATCCCCGCCTGGCGTATAGCCTCTTTAGCGGCACCCACTTGGTCCTCAGGGACGTGGTGTGTGGCAAAAAGCGAAGGCGGATTTGCAGTCGACGTCGAAGGCTGTCGGAGTAAGTGACCACGGGTAGCCTAGCCGGCTCCCCCTGGCCTTTCTGAAAAAATTACGAGCCGATCCGACTCTCAAGAATCCAAGACATGGGGCCGCCTTCCCCTGGCCGGCTATCTCCCAGGTCGGCTATTGGAAGGCGGCCCGACTTCAGCCCTCATGCAGAAAGCCGCGGGAGGGCCGGCTCCGAGGAGCCCGCTGCGAGAAGGCCGACTCCAAGGAGCCGGCTCCCATAAAGCGGTCAAGACCGTACCCTCGAAGTCTGCATCCACATAACGGTGATGTGATAGGGCGTGGCTACAGTGAAGCCTGCCACCCCCGAATCCCAGAGCGCGCCTGGCACAGTGCGCCGTACGGGTGGCCATGACCCGTCCGGCGCAGCACTGTTGCCACGTTGATCCTGATGTCATCCACGACGGGCTACCAGTAGGGCCCACGGGCGGTGGGCCCCTTCGGGCAGAGAGACACCCGAAGGCGGCCTGGCCTCCCCCAGTCGGCCCAAGATGGAGCCGGCTCTCTCCAGCCGGCTTGCCACCCCCTCAAAGGAGACGCCCCATTAAGGAGACAAGATGCGGTGACGCTACAGTGGTCACCCGCCGGACGGCAGCACTGTAGCCACGCTTACCTCGGCGAAGCCCTCGTCACCAAGATTGAGCAACAGTAACCAGCCACCGACAAGGCCCTGGATAGTGGGGCCTGCCTGTCGACCAAGGAGCCGGTAGCCGGCGGGACCCACTAGCCGGCGGGCCCCAGCAGCCGGCGCAAAAGCCGGAGAGCGAAGACACAGACGGCTGGGCCCCACGCCCAGCCGGATTACCATTGTACCCCCGGGGGGTAGGCCTATATAAACCCCCCGGGACACCCATGCAAAGGATGGATCCCTGCTAGTTTTAGACACCACGTAGGGAGGAGAAGAGAGCAAGCAGAGCCCTTCTTCCTCCTCTCGCCAAACAGCTCAAGGAGCATCGTGTAGCTACTTGTTCATCTAGTGATCATGCGGAGACCCCGCAGAGTAGCAGTAGGGGTGTTATCTCCACGGAGAGCCCCGAAGCTGGGTAAGATTCGTCGGCGTGCATGTCTTCGCCTCATCCCGTTTCCAGGCACCGGCGATGTTTTACTGGCTCCCACAATGATAAGCCACCCGTTGGCATATGTCGCACCTACCACCCGACATTTGGCGCCCACCGTGGGGCCAGGTGCACCGTCGTCCGGAGACCTATTCTGGACGGGAACCCTCTTCCTCCCCCGCGAGCGTAGCCAGCCTGGCACGCCCGATGGCGCTTGCCACGACACGCTGCAAGGCGTCACCAACGCCTGCGCGGCGAGCAGCCTCGCTGATCTCCTCGACAAGACCCTCATCTCCGACGAGCTCGCCTCCAACATGGGCACTGACCACCTCGTCAACCTCCTCGGCCGGCTCCATGTCTCCGGCGAGCCTGCTGTGGACTTGGAGTCGGTTGGCTCCACCGATCCGATGCCTGTCGACTCCGACACGGCCTCATTCGACACCTTCCCCACCAACGTCACGATCTACAACGACCCGCTTCCCCGAGCCGATGGCTGCGACGCTGTCACGACCGAGGTGATGGTCATCAGCCACGATGGCGCTGCTGACGAGAGCGCCCACGACGCCCCGCATGCGGCGGTCCCCGACTTGTCCATCCCCCTCCCAGCCGACGCCGACACTGAAGCACTGGAGGCTCGCCGCCTCACCCTCCTCGCGGAGGGCCGGAAGTTGGTTTCCATGAGACGCCTCGCTGAGGCCCACCGACGCGAGGCCGACCACGCTGCCTTTGGCACGCCGCCCCCAGGCGAGCCCAGCCGGGTCGGCGTTGTCAGACAGCGCGGCGCTGTCGTTGCCGACACGTTAGGAGTCGACCGCCCAGTCTACGCCACTCCACTTGAGAACCTGCGCGCCGCCCAGGCGGCCGTAGACGAGCTAGACGGACCGGGGGCCGAAGAACTCCCCCACATGACCCGACGCATCCAGCAGCTGATCGATGCAGCCGCGCAGCGGCACGAAGCCGACGCCCGCGCGGAAAGCCCTCCCACGCACCGAGATCACGGCACGACGTCCCGAACACCGACTGCGGGTAGAGACCGTGCGCGGCGCGAGAAAGAGCCGACTGCCAGCCGAAGCCAAACTCGGATCTCCATCGAGCGAGACGCAGAAGGCCACCCTCGGGCCGTGGAGTGGCGGGGCAACCCACCTCCGCCTCGGCCCCGTGGAGAGAGATATCCCACCCCTCCGCCTGTGGCGCATCTGACTCTCAGCGGCCGACTAGGTCACCGCGAAGGAGTCGGTGAAAACGACGCCCGCCATTGGATCGACCGCCTGGCGCGATCCCTGGCGCTGGAAGAAGAAGACGATGTCGGTCCGCCTTGCTTTGGCCCCCGCATCCGCGACGAGCCCTTCCCCAAAGGGTTCTCGCTCCCAAGAGACACGCCCAAGTACAACGTATCCGTGAAGCCGGAAGATTGGTTGATCGACTGCTCCACTGCGGTTAGCATAGCCAACGGCAACCGGCACGTTGCCGTGAAGTACGTGCCCCTCATGCTCCAAGGCACGGCGCGGACCTGGCTCAACAGCCTCAAACCACACAGCATCAACAGTTGGCTAGATTTCATAGAAGCTTTCGTCCGCAACTTCACCAACACCTACAAGCGGGCTCCCAAGCCCAGCCAGCTCTCCTTGTGCGTACAAGGCCCCGCCGAGTCAACTCGCGACTACCTCACGCGTTGGGCCGAGCTCCGCAACTCTTGCGAAGGGGTGCACGAGGTGCAAGCCATAGAATACTTCACAGCTGGGTGCCGAGAAGGCACCCTCCTCAAGCACAAGCTTCTCTGCGACGAGCCGACTACCCTCGACGAGCTTCTGGACATAGCGGACAAGTACGCCACCGCCGACTCCTCAATGAAGACCGAGCTCCGGGTAGACGCATCCGGAAAAGTACTCAACCCGGCGCCCAAGACGCTGGCTGGGGATTCCGGCCGACGCCCACACTCGAACGACCACAAGCGCAAGGGCCCCGCGCCGCCTCCCGTTAGTCGGCAGGTGGCCACAGTCGAAGACGTGCCGCCCGAAACCCAAGGGCGGCAGGCCGGCTTGGCAGCCGGCCTTCTCCTACGAGCAAACTCTCGACGCCCCGTGCAAGTTCCACAGTGGCGCGAAGCCGTCCACCCACACAACCCGGAAGTGCCATTGGCTCACCCGAATCTCCAAAGGCGAAGGACTCGCGCCGCCTCCGCCTGCCGGCCTGCCGCCTCCGGTTCCGCCGCCGCCGGCCACTCGGCCCGCAGTCGGAGCCGTGCATGATGAGTTCCCGGACGAGCATGCCGCCTATATTGTCTTTACAAGCCAGCCTGAAGACCGGCGCAGCAAACGCCGAGAGAACCAGGAAGTCAGCATGGTTGCTGCCAACCCCGCCGAGCACATGCACTGGTCAGAAAAACCTATCAGCTGGAGCCGGGCCGACCACCCAGAGGTGATGCCATCTCCCAGCTCTTATGCGTTGGTTCTGGATGCCACCCTTGCAACGGACAGACGCGCCGCCCGCTTCTCCCGTGTGTTGATAGACGGCGGGAGCAGCATCAACATCTTGTACCGCGACACCCTGGAGAAGCTGAACGTCAAGACAAAGCAACTCATGCCTACTCAGACAGTGTTCCATGGCATCATACCCGGCCTGTCCTGTGCCCCCATTGGCAAGATCAAGATTGATGTACTTTTTGGGGACAAGGAGCATTTCCGCCGGGAAGCGATCTGGTTTGAAGTGGTGGACCTGGAGAGCCCTTACCATGCATTGCTTGGTCGACCTGCCTTGGCCAAATTCATGGCAGTTCCCCACTATGCATACCTCAAGATGAAGATACCAAGCACCAAAGGCGTCATCACGGTAGCCGGCGATTACAAGAAGTCCTCTGAGTGCACAGCAGCCAGCAGCCGGCTGGCCGAGTCCCTTGTGATTGCCGAAGAAAAGAAGATGTTGGACCGAGTCGTGGCCATAGCCGGCAAGCAGTCGGCCTTGTCCCCCGATCCCAAGGAGCATGATGCTCAAGGATCTTTCCAGCCGGCCAAGGAGATGAAGAAGATACCTCTTGACCCCGAGCACCCAGAGAGGTTTGCCGTCATCGGGGCAAACCTAAATAGCAAATAGGAAGGCGAGCTCGCCGATTTCCTTCGTGAGAATCGGGACATCTTTGCATGGTCCCCCAAGGACATGCCGGGCATTCCGAAGGAATTCGCCGAGCACAAACTACACGTCCGAGAAGACGCAAAGCCAGTCAAACAACCCCTCCGCCGACTGTCGGAGGAGAAACGCAGGATTGTGGGAGAGGAGATAGCCCGGCTTCTGGCAGCCGGCTTCATTATGGAAGTTTTCTTTCCAGAGTGGCTCGCCAACCCGGTCCTCGTGCTAAAGAAGAACAACAAGTGGCGCATGTGTATAGACTACACGAGCCTCAACAAGGCCTGCCCCAAAGATCCCTTTGCCCTGCCAAGGATTGACCAAGTGATAGACTCCACGGCCGGATGCGAGCTGTTGAGTTTCTTGGATGCTTACTCAGGGTATCACTAGATAAAGTTAGATCCGGCAGACCGCCTGAAGACCGCCTTCATCATGCCATTCGGAGCCTTCTGCTACCTGACTATGACATTCGGCTTGAGAAATGCCGGTGCCACTTTTCAGCGTTGCATGCAGAAGTGCCTCCTCAAGCAACTCAGCAGAAATGCCCACGTCTACGTAGACGACATTGTGGTGAAGACGAAAAAGCGCGGCACCTTGCTGGAAGACCTCAAGGAAACATTTGAGAACCTATGCCGGTTCCAAATCAAGCTTAACCCCGAGAAATGCGTGTTCGGAGTACCAGCCGGCCAGCTCCTAGGCTTCCTGGTCTCCGAACGCGGCATCGAATGCGACCCAGTAAAGATCAAGGCCATTGAGAGAATGGCGATTCCCACCAAGCTTTGAGACATCCAGAAGTTCACCGGGTGCTTGGCCTCCCTAAACCGCTTCATCAGCCGGCTCAGAGAGAAAGCTCTCCCCCTCTACCGCCTCATGAAGTAGACCACTCACTTCGAGTGTAATGACCAAGCTGACCAAGCTTTCCACGAGCTGAAGAAGATGCTGGACACACCGCCAGTCCTGGCGGCGCCGACTGAGAAAGAGCCCATGCTCCTCTACATTGCCGCAACCAGCCGGGTGGTCAGCACTGTCATCGTAGTCCAACGCCCAGAAGAAGGCCGAGCCCAGCCGGTCCAGAGGCCGGTGTACTATTTGAGCGAGGTGCTGTCTACCTCGAAGCAGAACTACCCGCACTACCAGAAGATGTGCTACGGCGTGTACTTCGCCGCCAAGAAGCTGAAGCCCTACTTCCAAGAGCATCCCATCACGGTTGTATGCACCGCCCCGCTGGCCGAGATCATAGGCAGTCGGGATGCGTCCGGCCGGGTGGCAAAATGGGCCATCGAGCTGGCCCCTTACGCGATCTTCTACCAGCCTCGCACCACCATCAAATCCCAAGCATTGGCCAACTTCCTCGTCGACTAGGCCGAGACCCAGTACCTGTCGCCGGCTCCCGACTCCACTCATTGGCGCATGCACTTCGATGGGTCCAAGATGCGCACCGGCTTGGGAGCCGGCATCGTCCTCACCTCTCCCAAAGGCGACAAGCTCAAATACACGCTGCAAATCCACTTTGCCGCCTCCAACAATGTAGCCGAGTACGAGGCGCTCATACACGGGCTCCGGCTTGCCAAAGAGCTCGGCATTTGCCGGATCCTATGTTATGGCGACTCGGACTTGGTGGTCCAGCAATCATCCGGCGACTGGGACACCAAGGACGCAAATATGGCAAGCTACCGCTTCCTCGTTCAGCAGATCAGTGGGTATTTTGAAGGATGCGAGTTCCTCCATGTACCGCGAGCCGACAACGAGCCAACTGATGCTCTGGCTTGAATAGGCTCCACCCGGCAAGCAATACCAACCGGCGTCTCTCTACAACACCTCCTCAAGCCGTCTCCAGAGTCTGATTCCATCTTCGTGCCGCCTGACCCCAACGCGGCGGGGTCCGGCTCGAAGAACCAAGCAGGTGGCCTGGGGACTTCGATAGTCGGCCAGGGGGTATCAGCAGGCGGCTCGGGGACTTCCGTAGTTACGCCCGACCCGGGGACTGCCTCACCCGGCTCGGGGACTGCGGTAGTCGGCCCGGAGACTACACCAACACAACAGGCGACGGCCGACTCCAGCATTTCACCGCCCAGCCCGCCCGCCCTAGTCGCAGTAGCCGTTTTGGCAATAGAAGAAGTCACAGCTCCGTCATGGGCTCAATCCATCCTCAACTTCCTAATAAACCAAGATCTGTCGGCTGACGAAGTAGAGGCAAGACAAGTCCAACGCCGAGTCGGAGCATACACAATCGTCAACAGAGAGCTCGTCAAGCGCAGTGTCACTGGAGTCCTCCAGCGATGCGTCGAGCAAGAGAAGGGCATTGCAATCCTCATAGACATCCACCAAGGAGAATGCGGCCACCATGCGGCCTCAAGATCACTCGTCGCCAAAGCCTTCCACCATGGTTTCTTTTGGCCGACTGCTTTGGATGACGCCAAGGAGTTAGTTAAACATTGCAAAGGGTGCCAACTCTTCAGCTCCAAGCAACACATGCCGGCTTCAGCACTCAAGACCATTCCCCTCACTTGGCCCTTCGCCGTTTGGGGACTAGACATGGTGGGCCCATTCAAGACAGCGCGCGGCGGCATGACACATCTGCTTGTCGCTGTGGACAAATTCACCAAATGGATTGAAGCAAAGCCGATCAAGAAGCTGAATGGGCCGACTGCTGTCACATTTATTGCAGATATAACAACTCGGTACGGCGTGCCACACAGCATCATCACCGACAATGGCACAAATTTCGCCAAGGGAGCCTTGGCACGTTTCTGCGCGACGCAAGGCATCTAGTTGGATCTAGCATCCGTCGCCCACCCGCAGTCAAACGGCCAGGTCGAGCGAGCCAACAGCCTCATCCTTTCCGGCATCAAGCCCTGACTGATCGTACCACTGGAGTGTTCAGCCGGCTGTTGGCTCGATGAGCTGCCGGCTGTCCTCTGGAGTCTGCGCACTACACCAAACAAGTCAACCGGCTTCACCCCTTTCTTCCTCGTGTATGGTGCCGAGGCGGTCATCCCAACTGACATCGAGTTCGACTCGCCTCGAGTAACCATGTACATGGAAGCGGAGGCCAAGGAAGCACGAGAAGACGGCGTCGACCTGCTGGAAGAAAGTCGGCTGTTAGCCCTCAGCCGGTCCGCCATCTATCAGTAGGGCCTGCACCGCTACCACAGCCGGAAGGTCAAGCCAAGATCCTTCCAAGAGGGCGATCTTGTGCTCCGGCTGATCCAGCGAACAGCCGGCCAGCACAAGCTCTCGGCCCCTTGGGAGGGCCCCATCGTCATCAGCAGAGCCTTAGGCAACGACTCCTACTACCTGATTGACGCGCAGAAGCCGAAGGCACGAAAGAAAGACGACTCCGGCAAGGAGTCGGAACGACCATGGAACACCAACCTCCTCCGAAGGTTTTACAGCTGAAATGCAGTATGTATCACGCTAACTTTTGTACTAAGTACGAGACAATAGGGCCCCCGAGGAGAGCTCGGGGACTGCCATCTTTTGTCTATAAATGAAAAGTATCATGCTTATGGCCTTGTCATTGCATTCACTTTTTTCCGTCCGGCACCGGGTTCGACTAGTCGGCCCGGGGACTGGCCGCTTGGAGTTATATTAGAAGTCCTACCCGCAGTCAGACAAGTAGTGTGCCGACTCCCAAGCCTTCTCTTGCCAAAAGTCGCAGTTCGAAGAATCGTCTGTCCGGCTGGCAAGAGTTAAGGGCAGGAACGGGTGCCCACACGAAAAACGGCTAGGGACTAACGGACTAATATAACAAAAGCCGGTTTTTCTCCCACCGCCGACCGGCTACCAGAGTAGCAGGCCGGCCGGCTTCCATTCACCTCGCTCCAATCTAAGAAAGCTCGAGTACTTGCCTTCCCAGAAGGGGAAGGCGGCAAAGGAAACAACCTAAGGATAAAAAGCATACATGAATGGAAACCAAACATGCACACGATAATATTTACATAAAAGACCTTCAAACGGCCAGCATTCAACATAGTTTGGATACACCCCCAGTGGGTGGAACTGCGGAAGCTTAATAAAATTGTTCAGAAGGCAACAAGCAGGAAAAAACAAGGACGGCAGATTAAGCCGACGGAGCGAATGATGAGCCGGGCAGGTCGGTGGAGACGGCAGTGCCGGCTGGAGGAGTGGCCGGCTGGCGAACCTCGGCATGAACACCGCCTCCCGCAGAAGGCGCGCTCGGGCGCGCCTCGTTGCTGGAGGCACGGTCAGGCTGAGGCTGGCTGGCTGTTCCACTGGCCGGCTCGACGTCTTCGCTTTCCTCTCCTTCGTCGTCTTCGCCTTCGTCGCTGGAGGCGATCTCTTCTGCCGAGTCTTCACCCGCCGCCGGGTCCAGCCCGAACCACTCCTTCGGCTGGGCAACGCCGTCATCATTAATCTCGGGAGCAAAGACGCTGATGTTAGTACACTCGGCGATTGTCGATGCGCGCTGAGCGATAGCCGGCCGCACCTCCGCTAGCTCTTCGTCGGCCTCCAGCCGCCAGGTGCGCAGCTGGTCCAGGTTCAGCCTCGGATACCAAGCTCGAACGAACTCCAGTGCCTGCCCAGCTCCAAGCCGGGCCACCGACGCCTTCCAGGCCTCGAAGCGGCCAACCATAACCTCCAGCCAATCGGCAGTCCGACTCGGGGTGCGGGGAATCGTCTCGCTTGGCCAGAGGGCGGCCAACACCTGCGCTCCGGTGCGTTGGAGGCGGCGGAGCATACAATGAGCCGGCTGCAGCCGCGCTTGGACCGCCAAGAGTTGCTCTTTGAGCGACCGACTCGTGTCCGGCGCGACTTCAGCCCCCGCCTGCCGGCGCGCTTTGCGATGGGCCTCGATGGTTTGGGCGGCGAAGACGGAGTAGCCAGGAAAGTAGTCTGCACAGAGAATAAAAGCAGCTCAAGTCAGAACACAAGTCAGGCGGCAAGGGGCAGGCAAGGAGCAAGGAAGGCAGCTTACCGTCGATCAAATCCTCCATACGGCCGAAGCCTTCATTCAGCGCTTGCCTGGTCTCAGCCCAGCCCGCCGCTTCAGTCTCGAACTCGGCCTTCAGGGTGGCTTCGTTATCCTGCGCCTTCTTCAGAGCTGCCTTGTGGCTCTCCTCCTGGTCAGCTAGCTTCTTGGCCAGGCGGTCACGCTCCAGGACCAAGGCGTCATACTCGGTTTCCTTGGCACGAAGGGCGGCCTGCGCCTCGCTGAGCTGCCCCCTTAAGTCGGCATTGGCTTCTGTGAGCACGAAAGACAAAAGAAAAACCAGTAAGGTGAAGTCGTCAGGAAAGATCCGACCCGACTTCTCAGCAGTCGGCCCGAATCTCGGGGACTACACCCAGTGGGTGCGCTGACGCGCCCCCATAGGAGATGAACGAAACCAAGTACGTACTTCGGCTGCTGATCAGGTCTTCGGTTCTCCGACCCAGCTCCTGAGCCTGGGAGTTGAAGGCGGCAGCGCGGAGGTTATGATACTCCTGGAAGATTAGACAGGAGGCGAGAATAAGGTAGTCGTCAAGGAAGATCCGACCCGACTGCTCAGCAGTCAGCCCGAATCTCGGGGACTACACCCAGTGGGTGCGCTGACGCGCCCCCACAGAAGAAATCAAGAGAACAAAGCAACCAAAGATAGAAGACTCACCCGGATGACGGCCCGCGTTGCAAGGAACTCCTGGGTGTATTGCTGCAGCGAGGCGGCTTGGGCCTGACGCCGGTTCCGAACCTCTTGGGCCGCCACATTCAGCTCGCCTGTCCCGCCGCTGGGAGTCCACTCGGACGTGCCAGAGTTGGCCACCTCCAAGGCCTCCGCCGTCTGGCTGGCACCCATAGCTCGGTGCGGCTCCGGTGCAGCGGTGCCTCCCCCTGCGCGCTGGTGCATTGTCGGCTGCACCTCGAGGCCGGCTCCTGCTTCCGGCTCACCCCCAGCCGGCTGCTCTGGCGCCGCAGCCGACTGGCTGCCTTGGCCCGCTCCGGTTGGCGCTGCCGGCGGCGCCCTCTCCACGAATATCACGGAGTCCTCCCTCCGCTCCATCACCGGCGGTTCTTGGTCGACCTCCTCCAGCGGAGGCACAGGAATGTTGGGGGCCACAGCGCGGAGGGGAATGGCTAGCAGCGGAGGCTGGTTGTGCGAAGCCTCCGCCTCCATCTCCGCAGCTGCCGCCTCCGCCCGGGCCTTGGCTGCTGCATCGGTCTGCTCCTTCGTCGCCTTGGTGGCCCTTCGCTCCGCCGCCTCCCGCTCCTCCCGCGCCTCTCGTGCGTTCCGCTCCGTGGCCTCCCTGAGGTCGGCGCGGGGATCCACGCGGCGGGAGCCTGAAGACCCTCCAGTCGGCCCGACAAAGGAGCCGCCCGGACCCCGCTCAAGGGAAAGCGGCGCTCTGTCCGGCGAGCAAAGAAAGGTTTAGAAGAGTTTTCAATCGAAAAGAAGAACAACAAAAAATATGTATCCAAGCATTCGACGACTTACGCTGAGATCGCCTGCGGCTGCTTCACCGCCTTGCAGAAGCGGGCCGCCTTCGCGGCCGCCTCATCTCGCTTGATTGCCGCTGTGGAAGCCTTGGACTTCTTCGGCCGGCTGCCGAAGAGGATCGACACGGCCCGACGCTTCTGGGCGCCGCCGCCAGCAGCCGGCGCGGGGCGACTTCGACCTCGGCATCATCCGGCCAGTCCTCGAAGCCGGCCGTGAGCCCCACGCCTCCGACCTCGTCGCTTTCCCCCACGATGGCGTCTTCCATGGCGGCCGCTCCCAAGTCCGGGTCGTTGGCGTCGTCCACCACGCGGTCAGGGACGAGCTGGCGCTCTACCCCTGCGACCCCGGTCGTTGGCGGAAGGAGAGGGTTCTGCTAGGGGCAAACCGACTGATCAGAGGACGGCTATCATGAGGCCGGCTACCAAAAAAAACTTACGACGGGCGGAGGGTTGGCGCGAGAGTACGACCCCTTGCCATACCGCCAATCATCGGCGAGCTTGCAGTTGGAGATATAGTTCACCATGTAGGAGACCTCCGCATGAGGCATCTCCCTGGTGCTCAGCCGGCTTGGGTCGAAGCGGCCGCTCATCTGACAAACCATGTGAGGCCGGCTTTGGAGGGGAAGAACCCGGCGCTCCACGAAGGCGGCCACCAAGTCGGCTCAGGTCAGGCCCTCCGACTGGATCATCACCCGAAGCCGGGAGACGGTTGCATTCCCGGCCTGATACAACGACCTGGCCCGGTAGCTCCACGAAGGTCGCCTCCCAGCCGGTGGGCTGGCTTCATAAGCCGGCAGGCTGACGTAGTCGCCTTGGTGCGCGACATTCTTCACGTAAAAGTATGACTTCTGCCAGAGCTTCACCGACTGGATCAGCGGGATGGGCGGGAATGGGTTGTTCTCGCCCGACCGCCTCATGGCAATATAGGCTCCGTAGGGGGCAGGCACGCCCGCGACGATGGTGCCGAGTTTGCTCTGGAAGAATTCTGCCCAGAGCCCGAGTGTGGGGAGGACCCCAAGGAAGCCTTCGCACAGCATGACGAAGGCCGACAGCAGCATCACAGTGTTGGGCGTGAGGTGATGCGGCTGGAGGTCGTAGAATTCGAGGAAGGCTCGGAGGAACCCGCTCGCCGGAAGGCCGAAGCCGCGCAGGCAGTGTGAGCGGAAGATCACCCGCTCGCCCTCCTCTGATGCCGGCAAAATCTCCTTCTCCGGCGCTAGACGAACCCGAACGAAGTTCTCGCCGGGCAGGCGTCGCGTCTGGCGGAGGAACTCGACGTGGTCCTCATGGACGTTGGAGCCATCCCACGAGCTTGACAGCGCCATGGGGCAGCGCGGCGAGAAGCAAGACCATGCGGCGGCGGAACGAAGCGACGGCGGAACGGCGCGGCAAAGAGCTGCTGCGGGGAAGAGAAGAAGAAGGAGGGCGAGAAGGGGCGGAGTGAGGGAGAGCGCGCGAGCCTCTGTCGCTCCCCCTCCTCCTACTTATAGACCGCGCGGCGGAGCAGAGGAGGCGCGACGTGGGGGAACGTGGGGATCAACTGCGCCCACTCCCCCACGTCCTGCAATTATTGTGCCTTGATGGCAGAATAAAACCGTCGCGGGAAGGCGAGCGGTCCATGTGGGTCGCGGAAGATCCGCGCTCGGACCGAGGCCTGCGAGTGGCGGGCCCGGGCCTGCGGCGGCGTCCCGTCGCGCACGTGCGTTGGCAGGATTTCCTCGCCACGTGGCCCGCGTTCCCGCCTACGAGAAACGGAGCTTTTCCGAAGACGGCGCGCACAAGCAAAGCCGGCCCCTCAGGATAGGAAGCTGACCAAGCTTCTCGTCCCTTTATCAGCCTCGAAGCTCGCTCAGCTTTGGGGACTACTGTCGGAGTAAGTGACCACGGGTAGCCTAGCCGGCTCCCCCTGGCCTTTCTGAAAAATTACGAGCCGATCCAGCTCTCAAGAATCCAAGACATGGGGCCGCCTTCCCCTGGCCGGCTGTCTCCCAGGCCGGCTATTGGAAGGCGGCCCGACTTCAGCCCTCATGAAGAAAGCCGCGGGAGGGCCGGCTCCGAGGAGCCGGCTGCGAGAAGGCCGACTCCAAGGAGCCGGCTCCCATAAAGCGGTCAAGACCGTACCCTCGAAGTTTGCATCCACATAATGGCGATGTGACGGGGCGTGGCTACAGTGAAGCCTGCCACCCCCGAATCCCGGAGCGCGTCTGGCACAGTGCGCCGTACGGGTGGCCATGACCCGTCCGGCGCAGCACTGTTGCCACGTTGACCCTGATGTCATCCACGACAGGCTACCAGTACGGCCCACGGGTGGTGGGCCCCTTCGGGCAGAGAGACACCCGAAGGCGGCCTGGCCTCCCCCAGTCGGCCCAAGACGGAGCCGGCTCTCTCCAGCCGGCTTGCCACCCCCTCGAAGGAGACGCCCCATTAAGGAGACAAGACACGGTGAGGCTATAGTGGTCACCCGCCGGATGGCAGCACTGTATCCACGCTTACCTCGGCGAAGCCCTCGTCACCAAGAATGAGCAACAGTAACCAGCCACCGACAAGGCCCTGGACAGTGGGGCCTGCCTGTCGACCAAGGAGCCGGTAGCCGGCGGGACCCACCAGCCGGCAGGCCCCAGCAGCCGGCGCAGAAGCCGAAGAGCGAAGACACAGACGGCTGGGCCCCACGCCCAGCCGGATTACCATTGTACCCCCGGGGGTAGGCCTATATAAACCCCCCGGGACACCCATGCAAAGGATGGATCCCTGCTAGTTTTAGACACCACGTAGGGAGGAGAAGAGAGCAAGCAGAGCCCTTCTTCCTCCTCTCGCCAAATAGCTCAAGGAGCATCATGTAGCTACTTGTTCATCTAGTGATCATGCGGAGACCCCGCAGAGTAGCAGTAGGGGTGTTATCTCCACGGAGAGCCCCGAAGCTGGGTAAGATTTGCCGGCGTGCATGTCTTCGCCTCATCCCGTTTCCAGGCACCGGTGATGTTTTACTGGCTCCCACAATGATAAGCCGCCAGTTGGCATATGTCGCACCTACCACCTGACAAAGGCCGGACACCTGTCAGAGGTTCAGCGAAGGTCACAGAAACCCGAGTGGTATCACCACCCTCCCAGACTGCGGCCTCAGGCGCCGGAGTAGTTTGTGGGGTCTTGCCAGCCAGCGCCCTCCTGTTCCTTCGCGCCCTCAGCGGCACTTCGTCGTCATCATCAGGGAGGTCAATGACATGAGGAGGAGCTACAAGAAAAATCCAATCGACCGGAATTATAAGAAACCGTCAGTCGACTAAAAGCAGAGCATCAGTAATCGTACCGGGGTTAGAGGTAACAGCGTCTTCCATCTCTTGATCATCGTCCTTGGCGGAGATCTCTGAGGTGCCAGCACTGCAAATTTCAAAAGTCAGTCAGCTTATTCAATGAGTCGACCAAGAGTCCATCACGTTCGACAAAGGAAAACAAATTCTACTATTACCCAAAAACGGTGGGGACAGTCATCTTCATCTTGGGCAGAGCCTTGGGCGGCTTGGACGGCGTCGCACGTGGGTGCTTGGGAGCTTTTCCTGTCGGCGCTGGAGATGAGGTCCGAGGGCGCTTCGACGACTGCCCAACAGGGACAGTCGCCTTACCACGTTCCCGTGCAGGGTCGTGTGTAAGCTTGGATCGCCGTTCTGAGCGGGGAGGTTCGACTTCTTCCTCCTCCTCTTCACTGGAGTCGTCGTCATCCCCCTCTCCTTCGCCGTCAGATTCCCACTCTTCTCCCTCGTCTCCACTTTCGCCTCCGCTCGCCTCTCCTTCCTCGGCCTGCTCCTGTGCTCCATTGGGTGTCGAGTACATCTCAGTAGTGGCCTAGAGGACAACAAACGAGACAAAAATCAATCGACTGATCCAAAAAGAACAAATAAAGAAAGCAAGATCACAGTCAGAAACGCAAGGTCAGACCTTGTCCACTTCGTATGTTTGGTCGAGTGGAGGAATCCTCCTGGCTCCTCGGGGGTTGTCCTTGTTCCCTGTGATACTCGACAGCCACCCTTCCAACATCTCGTCAGTGACCTCCTCTAGGTGAATCTGAGTGGTGTCTTCAATACCCGAGTACAGCCCTATGCGCCAACTTCATAGCTGCTCGGACTTGGTCACCTTACCGGTCCCAGCGCACCACAACACCGACCTTGTCGCTCTATTGACTTCAAACACATCCGGTCAACCCCTCTGCGGAATCCTCTTCATCGTATCAATAATATAGAGCTCGTCAGGCATGAGACAGATATGTCCCTTTTATAATCAAACTTCACACTTCACTCCTTTGCGAGTTTGCCTCTTTCGAGCACCACTCGGAAGCTTCTCCTCATCTTTACCCGAGTCCGACTCGATGAATTGCAAATCATCCATTCAAAACTATATTTCTCGTATTCCGACATGTCCATTGTCGAAGCCTGTAGTATGCTCGGGGGCTACGCCGCACTCGGGGACTGCATCTCATTTGGAATGACACTCTCCTGAGTGGTCGAGTACTTCATCACCAGTCAAATCATTCACTTCAACAAGCGCATTCAATCCGCCACTTTGACAAGTTTTATAATCACCTAGAACGCTCTGCGCGCCATCTTCATTCCTACTCAAAATCAGTTGTCACGCCGGTCTTGTTGCGTCGCAACCACACTACATCAACCTCATCATTGCATTAGCTTCGAAAGCATCTGGCTAACTCCTTCGAAGACAATTTCAGCCACTTGACTGGACACACAATCTTTCACTCGGCTGCCCCGCGCGTCGTCACCTGGCCACGCCGCGCGTCGTCACCCGGCCACCCCGCGCATCACCACTTGGCTGGATACGCATTCCTTCACTCGGCCACCTCGAGCATCCTCACTCGGCCATCCCGCACGTCACCACTCGGTTGTGCATGCCTTCACCACACGGCCGCCCCGCGCGTCACCACTTGGATGGACACATAGTCCTTCACTCGGCCACCTCGAGCATCCTCACTCGGCCGTCCCGCACATCGCCAGTCGGTTGTGCACGTCTTCACCACTTGGCCACTCCGCGCGTCGCCTCTTGGTTGTGCATGCCTTCACCACACAGCCGCCCAGCACATCACCACTTGGCTGGACACGTAGTCATTCACTCGGCCACCTCGTGCATCCTCACTCGGCCGCCCCGTGCGTCGCCACTCGGTTGTGCACATCTTCACCACTCGGCCGCTCCGTGCGTCGTCACTCGGTTGGTCACCTCATCACCACTCGGCCGCCCCGCGCGTCGCCGTCGGTTGGTCACCTCATCACCACTCGCCCGCCCCGCGCGTCTCCATCGGTTGGTCACCTCATCACCACTCGGCCGCTCCGCGCGTCGTCACTCGGTTGTGCACATCATCGCCCCTCGGCCACCTCGCGTGCCACCATCAGTTGGACATATCTTTACCTCTACACCCCCAGCATGGGAACGACTAAGTTACTCATATGATCAAACCTCATATCACACTTTGTAGCAAGCTTACCTCTTTCGAGCATCACTCGAGGGCTACGCTCAGCCATTGGCCATGCTACCCTCAGGGGTTACGCCCATTCGATCAACCCATTGATCACATCAGGAGTATCTTTCTGACCATACATGCTTGTTCCGCCGAAAATTTATAAGGGTAGGTACCGTTCACTCGGACGATCGCCCAAGTCATTTCTTGAAGTCATCTTCAGGACTGCAAAAGGGTGAAACGATGGTCCTCTACGGATACACTTGGCCCTTATCCTAGGCTCCAAGGCGTCAGTTTCACAAACTTGGACTCAGAGATGGCATGCGCTGGTGTTCCCACGGGATGATGAGTGGCATCTCTCCGGAGAGTCAGCCCACACACTAGCCTCGCCACTCGGGTTTCATGGCATGTCGATGTCAGACCACTAGTCTATCTCCTCCGCGGGACATACGAATGCCACCAAGTTTTTCCTTGCAGTCAACATACCCAGATCAGTTGGGAAGCACGTCCACTCGGACAAATACCCCTTTCACGCAAAATATAACGGTCAATATAAGAAGTACTACTAGAACGACCACTCCCTAGAGTGTCCAGCTTTTTTCTACAGTCGGCAGTTTCAAAGCCGAGTTCATTCACCGTGCCGAGAGCACGAAGATTCACCTGCTTGACCAAGTTCCAGGTTGAATTTATCCCGTGCCGAGTGCATGAAGATCAGTCCGACTGACTCAGCTCCAGGCTGAGCTAATTTACCATGTCAAGCGTGTGAAGATGCATCCGATTCACTCAATTTTATCCTAAAAGATATTTACCGTGTCGACTGCATGGAGGTTTACCAGGAGACTTAAACCCTCTGCCCGACTCATCTAGTCCAACAGAGGCTCGGGGACAACACCCAGTGGGTGCACTCAGCGTGCCCCCACTGGAAGAGAACTCAGAAAGAAACATTTTGCTCGGTCAATACCATCTCCAGATCGCTCAAGTATTACTCGACTTCTGAGTCGAGGAGAAACAAGCTAGACCAACACCAAATTCTCAAGTACTACTCGACCTCTGAGTCGGAGAGGAACAAGTTCAATCGGTACAGGCCAAGAAGATTTTTACTTTTCTCAGACCCCCGCCGACTGCCCGCAGTCGACGGCGGTCTCGGGGACTACACCCAGTGGGTGCACTCAGCGTGCCCCCACTGGAGTAATCTCCACTCGGTACGACCTGACCAGTCTGAGTGATGAACAACAAACAAACAAGTTCTAAAGGCTCCCATCGGCTACCAAAAAAATTGCTATAAGGTGAGTTTAACGCTCCTCTGTGGACCTGTCTTGAGCCTTCTTCTAGGACTCAAAGCGTGAAACTCATAAGTTTGGATCAAGAACCGACTCGTATTGACGTTCCTCCGGGATAAGAATGGCATCTCTCCGAGAGAACAGCCCATGCGTCAATCTTGTTGCCCGGATTTAATGACACATCCATACTCTGATCACAAGTTAACCTCTTCCGAGAGATGATCGAATGTCACCAAGTTGCTCCTCGCGGGCACTTACCCCATATCAGTCGGGAAGCACAGTACCAGAATCCATTGAGATTTTGTTCAAACCTTGGTTGTCTGAAAGCACGATGACAAGTACCGAGTATTTCCGTAATCACTCGGACCAAATTGTGTCTTTCACGAACTCATTCTGCAAAATCACAATCGATTCGGGGGCTAATGTTGGGGATACACATAATAGGTAGGCCCACAAATGGTCGAAATATCATAAAGCATGGGGTCCACACAACGTGTGGGTCCAGATAAATTTTATACAGGCATACTATCCACAAGGACAAGCAGCATACTATGCACTCGACCAAGCAGCATACCATCCACTCAAATGACAGTTCACCACTCGACCGTACGACTCACTCGGATATATGATGACCAGCAGACAGCAAAGCAGTCGGCATCGTTCTCATAGTGAGGGCTTGGTAGTGGGCTGGTATTATGGCATTCATGCCCCACTTTGTAACATAGGAGGTGAGGGGGTGGCGCACTGTATATAAGCCACCCCCACCACTAGACGAGGGGGCTCTTTTCTTCTACCTCTCTCTCTTTCTAACCATTAGTCTCAGGACATAGCTCAGGCATGGAGATCCTCTCTCCCCTCTCTCTCTCAAACACACATTGTAATACCCAGATACATACTCGGATAAAACAAAGCCTCTCCGGAGCACGAGACGTAGGGTTGTTATCTCCACCGTGAGAGGCCCGAACTCGCTAAAACAACCGTGTCACCCATTTACATCTCGATAGATCATGCTCCTTTATCCTACCCCTCTCTTATTGTCGGAATCGTTACCACGACAGCGCCCACGGAGTACGAATGGGGAAAAGGGAGGTAGAGAGGAAGGGGGAACCATGTATTCAGGGCGCGCTTGTCTCAAATGCGAGGAAATTTACAAACTTAGACCCCGTTTCAAATTTCTACTACATCACAGCAACACTAGTCGGTTGGGGATAGGACGGTAATCTCGCATACACCGAATATTTGCCGACGAGAGTTTGTTTTTGGCGCCCACCGTGAATGAATATGAATCAGGGAGGGAGTCAATTTCGGCCGAGGACACACTGTGCTTTGGCGCCCACCGTGTATGAATCCGGGTGAGAGGCAGTTAGGTCACGTTTGGGTGAAATTACAAACCAACCCCTATCAAAACCTATAGAAATCCAGCATAAAGGCTTTGCGTGGCAGGGATAGGCAGTAGTGATTTCCATCTCGCAGATTTTGGTTTCGGGTGGTTACTGCGACTTTCCCCGCTTCACTCAAATTTTGCAGAGTGCACGTTTACCATGCCAACTCAATTCGAATCCTATTTGTATTCTATTTTTTTTGGGCGGGATCCATTTTCAATTGGAATTACATTCTATATACATCATTTTTTATATATATACTTTCAAAAGCACAACACCATTTATACATAAATATGGTTTACAAATGGCATGATCTCAGATTCATAAGGTTGTATCCATCAATTTGGATTTTCAAATATTTGAAACCACTTTATGTTGAAATCCAATGTATGCATTCCTCGCTAACTGTCTCCAATTAATGTGTGTTTCATGCGGGTTTTTTTACTTCTCAAACATGTATAATGTGTTTCACGCACGCAACATATAGTGTAATCCCGTTTAGACATTAATTGCATATAAACCATGCATTGTTTGTAATTGAAGAATCTATGGATCACCAATATTCATAAACTATATCACATTACACGTGTGCCCAAATTCGAATGAATATGCATGTTTGATACACCAATTTGCGTTATGATATTATCGATGTCGTGATCTCTAGTTTAAATATTTGAATCCCCTTTAATCCAGATATTCATCTCATATAGCTATGACTCATGCTTATATAGGACTATCTCTCTGGACCTATACACGTTCATCGTCTCTCAGGTATCTCTCGTGCTACCTGTATGTCGACAATGATCTTTTATCTTCGTAACACATTGACGGTACTCTCTCCCTCGACCTTCATCACTCTATCTCTCTCTAAGTATATCTCGCTCCCTGCTATGTGTCTCTAACTATGATTCTCCATGTGGAATCTCTTTCTCTCACACAAACACAAAACTTTGTCTCCCGAGGTCTCATTTCTCTCTACTATTCCCATGTGTGCCACTCGCACACCCCTCATACAGAGATGTCTTTTGCTCCTTAGATATGAGAACCTACGACTCTTCCTCTTCAATATCTCTTTCTCACATACAAAACAAACTCTGTCTCCCAGGGTCTCATATTTCTCCATTGTTCTCTTGTATGTCGCTCACACACACCCTCTCTCCCTAGAGATATCTTGGGTTCCCTCGTATGTCTCTCTAGCTATCACTCTCATTGTGAAATATCTTTCTCTCTCGCAGACACAAAACTCCGTCTCTCTGGATCTCATTTCTCTCTGATATCTGTTTGTATGTGACTCACACGCACCCTCTCTCTATCTCTCTCACACCCACACACATAACCTAGCCTTCTGATCCACTCGACTCCTATATCTAACGCACACTAGCTAGCATATTTATCTTTCTATTTATCTGTTTCTCCATCAACCTTGTTTCTCACCCTCACTCTTGATTCCTATCACGCACACTACATATGTTTCTCTCTACATGCAGTCAAGTGCCCTCTCACACACACATATATAACTTCACCCTTTGAACCACCCGACGGTCATCTCCGACACCCAAACTAGTGGATGTCCCTCTAGCTAGCATCTCCATCTCTGTATCTATCTGTAGTTTCTCCGTCAACATTTCTTTCTCGCACAGAGTCTTGCTTCCTATCACCCACACTATATATGTCTCTCCATACATATGCATTTATAGGTTGGTCTCTTTTGCACAATCATTGCGCCTCACTCCCTCTGCTCGCCATAGATGCATGCTCCAGCCCACGCCACTATCTCTTAAAGACAAAAACACATGCTCAATTGTCGGGACTTCTTCCATGCATTCTCACATGCATGCATATTGTCATACCAATCCGTCTCTCCCATGTCGTTGATCTTATGACTTATGTCTTCTTTCTTTTCTCTCGATCATGCGCGCGCGCGCACACACACACATCCCACGTATACATGTATACTTATCACACATGCACGTTCAAGGTCTCTATGTCTCCATACGTAGTTAATTACCCGCAATCCTAACGCCACATCAAATCGTTCTCCTCTTTTGTGCACATAACTTCTGCCTGGATGGGTACAACACACACTCACACTTAATAATATCCTTCTAGCTACCCCCCCTGCGTCTCACTCTTCCCCTATACCCCCGAAACCAATAAGACCATCCCTTAGTTTAATTCCCGCCTACATGCACCATCGATATGTAGTAGTCTTCCTCGGTGTCTCTCGAACAAAGACGTTCTCTCGAAGTTGACTCCTCTCATGCTTATAGGTCCTAATGCGTTTTTCGAGGCTAACTTTGACCAAATGTTAGAGCAGTAATATATGACATGCAACTTACACAAAGCATACCTTCAATTTTGTATGTCAAAGGAGCTTCCAATAATATAATTTGCATAGTATACATCTCATGTGCTATTAATCTTGTCGATAGTCAAAGGCTATCTTGAAAAACACATTAGGCCCTATATAGATGGAAGGAGGGAGTAGGTCCCATGCAAAAAATGAGAATAAAATTCAAACATCTGGTCGTCGTGGCTCGGTCGATAACATTGAGAAACTTGGTTTTAAAATCATGAAACTTGGCATGGTGTCATGTCATGGTAGTACCATGCCGTGGTAAAAAAATTGGCCGAATAGGAACAAATTTTGGTATAAGCTTCTTGCAAATCGGAGCTTCTCTCAAGAAGGCCCGTGGTTCTGGGAGGGAACGTGTCACCTTTGTGTGCATAATTCAAATTTTAAATACAAGCACATGTTCCAGTCCACCAAAGTTGGTTGAAAAATCACATGTGTGTCCTCGGGTAAATTTCTAGGTTCCATGCAAGAAATGGGAATGAAATTCAAAATTTTGGGCGTCGTGGCTGGGTTGGAAACATTGAGAAACTTAGTTTTTTAATTCCTGTAAATCCAAAACACGCATGAAAATAATGAAACTTGTCTTGGTGCCATGACATGGCACCAACATGCTGTGGTAAATTTGCAATCTGATTTGCGAAGGCGCACACATTAACAATCAAAGTCATTTTGGAAGAAGTATTGTCATGTTACAATCGGAAACACAAGTATTATTAAAACCGTGGGCGTTCTACTTACTAGTACCATTTACGTGCCGCCGCGCGTCCCCTTTTTTATTAGCTAGGAGGCGACGTGCAGGGTAGCTATTTGAGTACAAGAGGCGTGCGATCAGACCCCTGCGCGTGCTTATCGGGAGGAGAGCACTTTGACCTCCATCTGCCGTCCACCTCTCTCCCAAGGTCTCCATTAATGGCGCCCGAGCCTCTGTTTAATGGAGTGGCTATGTCTCACTCGACTGAGATTTAAGAGAGAAAAAAGAAAATCTGAAAGCACGGATCTTGATGTAAGATCCGACGGACCTATATAGCATCTACTGCGACTTATAGAAAGACTGATGAATATATAAGGATGATTAAATTTTTTTTGATCAAAGAAGGGCTTGCCCCTTTCGACTTTCATTACTGAAAACCACCACAATTCACAAGAAGTTCGGCACAACTCTAGCCTAACACGAAGGACTAAAAGCGACCAGATTGAAATCGCAACATCCCAAGAGGCCAACAAAGGCCAAACATCCGCGCTAGAACCCAACATTTCACAACCGACGACACAATCCACATCCTAAACCGATTATTACCACAAAAGAAACCAGGAAACTAGTCTTTGCGGCGAGCGGCAATGAGCTCTTTCGTGTCCTCAAGACGCTGCTTGAGAACATCCATGGATTCCTCCACCAGCCTTTGGCGCTTGTTGCGGAGCATGTCATTCTCGTCCATAAGTTTCTTCAACAAGGCACTAGTCTCCTCCTGCATGTCTGCACTTCAGACGATCTTCTCCCTCAGCAGGTCGCTCTCGGCCCGGAGCATCTCACTGCCCTCCCTTAGATGTCAGATGACACCGGTAGTCTGTTCAAACGAGGCTATCATGTCGTCCTGCAACCTCGCCGAGCGGGAGATCTGATCTGTCTGGCTATAGACGATCGCATGCATGTGCCTGTAACAGTCGTCGCGTGCCCGCGAGAAATTTTCCCAGGCCGCCGCGGTGCGGCGGGACATCTCTACTGTATTCGTGGCGCGGCGGGACATCTCTGCTGCTTCCGTAGCGCGGCCGGACCAGTCTGCTGCATCGACGGCGCGGCGGGACCTCCGTGCTGCTTCAGCGGCACGGCGGGACCTCTGTGCTGCTACTTCCGCGCGACGGGACATGTCGGCTGCTCTCGCAGCAAGGCGAGACATCTCTCGTGCTTCCGCTTCCATGCTTGCCTCTCCCTGGTGGCAATCTCTCGACCCAGAACACACGCTGGCCATGGCAGACGCAAGGGAAGGATGCTGAATGACTTGTTTGTTTTTGTGGATGAGGAGTTGAGGAGGAATGTGCAGTCATCTTGGCATACTAGTATTTATAACTGAGTACTAATACGCTCCTAAGTGGGAAACCGTTTAGGTTGTGATCGGTGTGAATAGGTTTGCAATTCAATATAGTGTGGAGTAATTTGGAATGTGACGAGACGCAAGCTCAAAATTTATGACGGTTCTAGTTTCGAAGTGCGACACTATTCCCGGATGGACTACTTCTTTTTCTACTCCCTCCTTTCTGGTTTTATAGGGCTTATCTCAAAATTTTAGTTTTTCCATTTTATAAGGCTCAATTTGGTTGTCCCCAACACATGTTCAGATTCCAAGGTGCATTAAATCATTGCATGCAAGTATTAAGAGAAAATTGACCAATGCATGTACTTTATGCATGCATGCATTGCAATTAATGCATTAAACCTATCTCTCGGGACTTCTCGCACGCACCATCGTGCCACCCACAAAAACTTGTACTCTTAGTTTAGTACGTTATACAGGAAGAGAAGAGGTGCACGCACGCACTCGTCCTCTCACACACGCGTCTATTTTTTCTCGAAAAGGAGGATGATGACCCCCGGCCTCTGCATCTAGGAGTCACACACGCAAATTATTGAAATATATCGAGTGTAGTGCTTTGATGTGTCGCGTCAACTCATACATCAATGAGAAATTTGATTGTCCTCTCCCTCGCGGACTTAACTGCACATGCCTTTGGCTGTATGATAGGTTGGCCACACACCTATAGGGCCCACCTGTCATACACGCAAAGGCAGGAGCGTCCCTCCCTCGCCCATGAGCGTGGTGGCGGGCAAGACTAGGAGAAGCTTTCGCTACACGCTCTCCCTCCCGCACGCGGTGGACATGCAGCAGTTCAATCGGTGTCAGATGGCCAGAAGCGTACTGTAGTACTCCTCCAGTGCAGTAGAATTCCATCATTGTTCGACTTCCCGAAGAGGCGAAGAGCCAAGCGCAGACCGGACGCTCGTGTGGCAGTTTCATGTGTATAGTAGTCTAGGATAGCGTGTATGTGCCTGTAAGCTTAAAATCGCTGGGGTCGGCTCCATGCTATGTGGCCGTCTTGAAGTTTTTTTAAAAAAAAAAATAGTCTTCTGGCCCTACCCGAAAACTGCCGCGCGTACTGCCCGGGAAAAGCGCCGCCCTCAACTTTTAACTATGCGAAAATAGTTCGAGCTTGTTCGTTCTATATAAATATAGTACTTACTGTATGTTTATTCACCCGTGGGGTTGTTCAATGAATGGAGGGGCGGGGAGCACAAGTGAACAATACTGTAGTACTACTAGTAGTAAGTAGGAGTTGTACAGTAGTCACCTTAAATAGAGAGTTTCTTTTCTTTAATGCCACGTACACAAATTGAAACGCTTGTTGTGGAGAGAAAAAAGATAATCACTCCACTATATATGGACGCAGGGGCCTGAGGGCTTGCTTTACTAGGGTTGCTCTCTTCATTCTCTCATCCTCTCCAGATATAAACAAGGCACCGGTAGCGACATTTTCTCTCTGCTCACCGCTGGTCTCAGATCCAGTCGGATCCCTTCGGTCGGTGTGTGTAGAGGACTAAAAGGTGCATCGTTCACGCGGTCATCGCCGCCGAGGGAGGAAACCCACAACTACCGGAGGGGCCTGATCCTCTGCCCGTGCCATTCTCTCTGACACATGGCCGGCTCGGGAGGTCCTCTGACCCTTCTTCCTCCCTGTCGTATTGTCCGCAGATCCGACCTGCCGCCACCGACATCCCGGCGACCCTCAGGTATAAGTTCTTCGAAAGCGGCCTTGCTCTACTGCCCCAGCTCCCCACGTGTCTGCATGTGCATCTTTTTCTACTCCCATCATCTCTTCCAAAGCCACCTAAATTTTTAGTATTATTAGAGGTAAAGCTACTTCATGCATTCGAATCTAGGGCTTTGTTCAAACAATGAAGAAAGGGGGGAAAGTTGTAGCATGAATCTAGGACTTGATTCAAAGAGGAAATAATATGGTGAAAGTAGTACAGACCGGATACCCAACCGGTCTCTTGGTTGAAAAGGGAAATAATGGGAAAACACAGTACAAACTGGATAAGGAACAGATCTATTATTGGTTGAAAAAAGGATAGAAAGTGGCGGCTGGTGGACAAGTCAACAGAGTATGTCCAGGATTAGATTTGCTGCCATCACATAGTAAAAGGTCTCCAGGATTAGATTTTCTGCCCTCACATAGTAAAAGGTCTCAGGATTAGATTTGCTGCCCTCACATAGTAAAAGGTCTCCAGGATTAGATTTGCTGCCCTCACATAGTACAATGGCACTCCTGCTGTTTTCCCTAGTATGATAAGTAAGTTGCTCCTTTACGCTGCTGAGTGTCCTGGTGTCCCCACGGTCCCATGCCCTTAAACCAACTCTTTAGCTGTTGTTGATTTACTGTGTCTGGTAAACAAGCAATGCCACCATTAAAGTAATCCCATATTTGAGGAATCTCATTGTTGATCGTAATGCTTCTGGTAACAAGAAGCATCGCGGACGTTTTAAAATTACTATTGTCCTTGTGTGATTGCCATGAACATAATTAAGATGCTTCTTTTCATTTTGTATATGTTTCGTATATTCTTATTGACCAGCAACTGTTTACTTTCTATCTTTTTGTGCAGATAGGGATATCCATTTCACCTTGTTGCTATTGTGACCTTTTGATGAACTACAGAAAACACTTTTTTTGGAATGAGTGTCTTGTGCAGTTCAACTAAAATGTCACGCGGGCAACATCTCTCAATTTTGGTGGAACTGCACAAAATGGTGATTGGAGTTTCCAAAATCTCCGTCAAGTTCTGCTGGTAATCTCGTGCAATATTTTATTAGCCTTTGCAAGATGGAGCCGTCACTGTCACCACAATGGCACTTTATTTTAGTGGAACTGCACAAAAGGATAAGAAAATTATAGTTGCACCTTACATGAGCCGGACAGCCAACCTTAATGTTCCTCAATTTTAGTGCAACTACTAAAGAAGAACCTTCCAGCTCACAAGAGCAAATACTTCTTGCTAGCTAAATGATGCAATCTTTGCTTCATTTCAGGTGAACTGCGGAAAAAGGCGCATGAATTGAATCATGGAACTCCAGGCAGACCACATCCAAGTAGAGCTGGAGGTTGAGTTCAAGGAGGCCGCTATTAAAGCGAAATCATGCTCTCCTGTCTCCTTGTTTGTGCTGTGCAAACATGTTGTGCAAACAGGAATACTCAACTATAGATGTTGTGACGGTCAAGAGCATTCGCCAAGTTCTTCGATTGTAGGACATGGCTAGCCAAGATGGATTTAATCCCGATATTCACTTTATCAAAAGGCTCTAATGGGTTGGTTCTGAATCTTGCAAGCTGGGAATCAGTGAGATGTGTAGGCATCTTTGTTGTACTTATTATTTGGATCTTATTTGTTGGTTCTGAATCTTGCAAGCTGGGAATCAATGAGATGTGTAGGCATCTTTGTTGTACTTATTATTTGGATCTTATTTGTTGGTTCTAAATCTTACAAGCTGGGAAACACCGCATGATGATGCAGAGGACAACAACCATAACAAACAGTTCAAACTCGGTAGTATTATCTTTGTGAAAGTGCGAAAAATGTGATGATCGTGTGCGTCCTGAGAATAATAATTCTAATTGTTGTGCATGTTGATCCTGTGGCACAGATAGAACGAGCGAATGCATTGCTTGTTTTAAGTACAAATTTCTATTAAAGCTAATTAAATTTCAGTAAAGTGACCACTAACTCCTGTTATTACAGTACCAATACAGACCCGCTCATGAACCGACGTGTGGCGGAGGGTGCATCTTCTGCCGGGCGTGCAGCGAACGAGGGAGGGGTAGTAACTGTTGTCGCCTGTACACACTCAGCTTACTGTTGAATCCAGTTCCCCAAGAGCTAAACGAACTGCTGCCGCCGCCTACACACTCGTTCACTCGAAGAGACTCCAATGGCGATCCGAGCGGTGAGCCTGCTGGATATGGACTTCAGCAAGGAGTTCCACTTTGAGTTCGCCGTTCAGTCCTATGGCTGCACCAAGTTGAATGTGATGTACACCAACGATACGGACTCAGTGAAGCTCTGCCTCGCCTCAGTCCTATGGCTGCACCAGGTTCTGGAGCTTTCGCCCGTTTCATCGGCAGCGCCGACTGCACCTTCGCTACGGTGGAGAGAAGGAAGAACGCGACGATTCGGCCATCTGGTGCAACAAGCTTGTCGACACCCAGAAGCAATACAAGATCATCAGCAACGGGCAGGAGAAGGACTCCGTGGTTGACCTCGCTGAGACCATCATCGACCCCTGATACGCCAACATGAAAGAAGACGACCTGAACATGTGGGAGGTACCTTTGAATCTAGCCTACATAACCTACGCAGCCAAGGGCGCATACGCATGCTACGACATGTACATGCAGATCTTGGACATGAGGGCGTGTCTGCTTCCCGTAACCGACGAGTACACGGACAGCCGCAGCGTCATGATCAAGTGTGCCAGGAAGGTCTAGATGTTGTACTTTATCTGTTTATAAGCACCTTTATCATGTGAGTGTTTCATGCATTAGCCTATGTGTCGTAATTATCTGTTTTGTTCGAAATATTTATTTTAAGAACCCATTAACCTGATTGCTTTTTTAGTGGCAATTTGCTTATGTATGTAAACTAGTTCACTTGTCCGTAAAAAAACTATTTCACTCGGCTGACGTGCTTTGAATCTCCTTCCTCCCAATATATTCCCCTCCTCAGGTGGACCCAGCAGGTCTCTGAATTTTCTCCCACTTTCTTTTTCGATGTAAACTGAGTTTTCTCCCAGTACTTTCCCCTAGAACCAACTCAATTGTCCCATGTCTAGCCTAAAAAATAGTAATACCCCTTGTACTATTAACTCATCAAATTAAAATGATATTTTATTTTGTAAGTTGAAAGTTCTTACAAAATAATAATAATAATTGTTTATATATAACTTGGCAAGTTAACTCCTAGTGATTGCGTACATAAGCTTGCAAAGATTTTACTAACGTGCAATCATGTGTTTATGTTTTTATAACATTTCTCCGTCTAGCCCAACATGGTATTTTCACCCAGCCCAGCAAGTCCGTGGCTTTCGAGAAAAATGCAAATGGGATTTAAATGGGCTGCATAGATGCTACATCATTGTTTCACCCAGCCCACCAAATGGACTAAAAAACAAATGGACTGACAGTTGGGTCCACGGCCACAGCCCGGTTTTTTTGTGATTTGTCAAGTAAGTCGCTTTGTCAGGCCTGTTGGGCTACAAATCTTTCAAGACGAGGAGAGCTTTCATTCGGCTGGCCGAGAAAATGGCCCATCAGTAATGAGAAATGGGCTATACATTTTTAAAACACATCAAACCGGCAATTAGTTTGAAATATCTTTTTTTATTTTGAGATTTTAAATTACATTAATTTTTATGCATGGAGAATTTGTTGGATTTTATATTGATATACATTTATTTTTAAAATCAGTTTGAATGTGAGTCGAAATTTCGGGATTAAAAACAGTTTGGACCGCACCGAAATATGCAAAATTTCGTATAATTTTTTAACCGTGGCCACAATATGGGCTCTAATGCTAACAAAAAGAATACGGGCTACAAAAAAACCTTAAGAATTAGCAAATGGGTTGTATGCTGTTTTCCACAGATTTGAGGCTTTCCTAAAAAAAAGGTTGACGCACAAGCAGTGACTGTTGGATGGCCATCCAACGGCCGTCGTGCTTCTTCAATCTCTGCTCTTCCTACTCCAGCCGCTCAAACAGGCGCCGGCGGGACTGCCTGCTCCCTCCTCCCCGTGGTCGGCTCTGCTGCCGCGCAGGCCTCACCGCCCCACTGTACTCTCATCGCTGGCCTAGCCATCCCTCTACTCACCCACACCTGTTGTTATTCTCCGGCGACGGCAGACGAACCAGTAAACCCTCGTACAGTCGTACTCCCCTCCGCGTGGGAAACAACTGCCGAGTCTTCCCTGCCTCCATGTCGTTCCCTTCCTAGGCCTCGCCATCATCCACCGCCCTGGTGCTCTCGGCGCGGCCTGGTCAACGTGGTCAACGACCGACATGCATCTGAAGTGGACTTTTCGTGGAGAGGCCGACAGCTGGGTCCACGGCCGCACGCAAGGAAATGCCTCCTTATTATGCGCAAAATAATGATTCCTCCACCTGACATCAGGGACCCACCGAAAGGGCCTCTGTATTTCGCGAAAAAAACGTTACCGCCGCTGACAGCTCGGACCAACCAGCTATATCTTCGCACGCAAGGAAGTGCCTCCTTATTACGCACAAAAAAATGAATACTCCCCCTGTTAGCTAGGACCCAGTATAGTGGCAGGCTAACTTGTGGGCCTACTAAGTTGACGGGGATGGAGGGCTTTGTCAACTTAGTCAATATGCACGATTCTAGCTCCAGTGACTGTACGATGTCCATCCAACGGCCGTAGTGCTTCTTCAACCTCTGGTCTTCTTGCTCCAGCCGCCCAAACCAGCGCCGGTCGTGCCTCGTGCTCCTGCCTCCCGTGGCCGGCTGCGATGCGGCGGAGGCCTCACCGCCCCCTACTACTCCCACCACTGGCCAGGCCATCCCTCTACTCACCCACACCCCCTGTTATTCTGCGGCGACGGCAGCCTCACACCGCAGCGAACCAGTGAACCCTCGTACTCCTCTATGCGTGGGCATCCACTGTCGCGTCTTCCCCGGCTCCGCGTCATCCCCTTCCTAGGCCTCGCCATCGTCCACCGCCCTGGTACTCTCGGTGCGGCGTGGTCGACGTGGTCAAGGAACGGCTTCCATCGGACGTGGACTGTACGTGGAGAGGGTGACAGCTGGGTCCACGGCCACAGCAAGGAAGTGCCTCCTTATTACGTGCAAAATAATTATTCCTCCACCTGACAACGGGACCCACCGGACGGGCCACCGTATTTCACGAAAAAACATTTCCCCCTGACTACTAGGACCCACCAGCTACATCTTCGCACGCAAGGAAGTGCGTCCGGGCAAAAAAAACGATTCGCCCCCTGACTGCTGGGACCCACCAGCAACATCTTCGCAGGCAAGGAAGTGCCTGACAGTCGGGACCCACCTGGTCGAAGCATACGTAGCGTTGTCGTTCTGGTCACGAACGTGTACGTACATACTGGTCGATGTAGAGGCGCGCACGTGTCGTAGTAGAGGCGTGCACGTGTCGTACTAGAGGCGCGCACGTAGCATTTACACATACGTATAGCGGCCAGGGTGCAAGAAAGAAAATGCGGCCACGTATGTGTACATACGGGCGGGGTCTCGAACGCCTACTCGTGCATACGTACGGCCAGGGCTCGTGTACATGGCTGGGTCGAAACGGAGAAATAGCATCATCGTCGTGTTCATGGGGAGGCAACGGAATGCGTCGTGTTCATCGGGAGGGCTTGGACGGAACAGGTGATCGAAACAAGGCCTGGCATACCGCAGAACGGAGGAAACAGCCTTGTGTTCGACCGGCCACGTTTGAAACGGGATCCTGTTCATCGGGAGGGGTTTGGCGTACCGCAAAATGGAGGAAACGGACCTCCTACGGTCGAAACAGGGGTCCTGTTGATCGCGAGGGGTGTGGCGTACCGCAAAACGGACGAAACGGACTTGTATTGGAGCGCTACGGTCGAAACAGGGGTCCTGTTCATCGGGAGGGGTGTGGCGTACCGCAAAACGGGACTCCACGGGATACTGTTCATCTCCACCGTCGACCCCCTCCAGCCTCCATGAGCTACTGTTCATCCACCGTCGACCTCCTCCAGCCTCCATCTACGACTATTCATCCACAGGCTCTTGTTCATCCAGCCTCCATCCCGCGCTACTCCACCGGCTACTGTTCAACCACCCCTCCACCGTCTACTATTCATCCAGCCCTCCACACCAC